>NC_092336.1:227103055-227405462 GCF_046630445.1 Rutidosis leptorrhynchoides
GTATTTTATACCCCTTAGCTTTGACATCAAGTTATTTTTGGCGCCGCTGCCGGGGAATCTTAAACGCCGGAAGCGCAACGCTAATATAAAAAAAAAATTTACGTTTTTTTTTATTATTCGAAAATATAAAAAGAAAAACAAAAATATAAGTATTTTTAAGATTTTGTTAAATATTTAAGTTTTATAAAGTTTCTTTATTTTTATATAAGTTTTATTTAAGTATTTTATTTTTATTTAAAAACATATAAAAAAATATATATATAAATCTAGTTTTAAGATTTTTATTTATAAAATTATAAAGTAATTCTATCTATTTAAGTTTTAAATATAAGTTTTTATACACATATTTTTTTTTTAAACAGAAAAATTAAAAACAGAAAATAAAAAAAAATAATAAATAAATAAAGAAAAACGCGTCGAATTTAAATAACCTATCAGTTGAAAACTGAAACCCCGCGACTCGCGGGGTTTGAAGCCTTGAATATCGCAACTCGCGGAGGGTACCTGACACGCGACAGAACCCTAATTCTACATTAATTACGGGTAATTAATTATTATTATTATTATTTAACCCTAATTATTATTATTATTATAATTTGTTTTATTTTAAGTTTTACTTTTTATTTAATTTGTTTTATTTAGTAAATTAGTTTAATTAAATTATAAAATTAATAGTTTTATAAAATAAATAATATAAAAATAATATTTTTATAAAAATTGTAATTTTTACAACTTTTTGTATATTTTTATATTTTGTCCCTTTTTAATTGTTTTAGCGTAATATTTGTATTTTTAGCTCATATTTAGTTTTAAACTTAGATTTTGCCATAGTTATTTTTACTCCTAGATTTTTAGTCTTTGCCGTAGAATTCCTTAAGTGCTTTTTCTTTAGACTAAGATTTAGGTACTTTAGAATTTTGCGACGCCTTTTTAAGTTTTAGTTTCTTTTTAAGTTATTTCCATTTGGGATATAGTTTTACTTGTAAGCTTTAATATTTTTAGACGACTTTTACCTATGTATCAATTATCATTCCAATTAGTAATCTCAATTTACGATTATAATTTTAAGTTAGTTGTAGTAATAAGGTTAGGTTAGTCAAGTATTTTTAAGTTTTATTAGTTTCTTTTATTTTTCCGTCACCTTTTATTTTTCAACCATTTTTCTTTTTCAATCTTTTTCCGACGAACTCTTTTTCTTTCTTATTTCTCGCTATTCTAGTTTTTAGGACATAAATTTTTATTCTACTTCTTATCTAAATTTCTTAAAATTACGAAAATTTATTTTAAATGGTTAAATTGATAGACATAAAAATTTTCTGGTTCGTAGTAATAGTTGGATTTGTACGTGGACCGAGTTATTGGAGCCAAACAGTCCTCAATTATATTGAGACCAAACGAATCCTGCCCCTCTGCTGCATCTTTTGGCTATTCGAAACGTGGGCAAAATCAGAAAAGTCTATTGATTGGATAACTTATTATAATTTTTCTTTCCTTTTAAAAAAAAAAAAAACTAATAGGATATTCAGTGAATGCACCGAGCAAGACGTTCACTACCTTCTGTACGTTCACCACCTGTAACTAGATCAAGACATTTAGCAAACATTACTGCCGTTGATTTTTCTTTAGAATCGTCATCCAGTCGACCAAGTACTTCAGTTCAAATTTCCGATAATCCATTTTTTGAACCCGACCTCACAATTGAGAATCCGGAGAATATTCAGGAACGATTCGTAGATCCTGAACCACTAAACTTTCCTCCGGAACCACCAATCATTCAAACAGAGATTGTTGAGGAACGAACCATTAAATCAGAATCCTCTAGTGATTTCGATTCAACAAATTCAATTATGGAGAATCTGGAACCTTTAAGTATGGAAGACCGAATGAGAGCTAAACGCACTGGCCAAGGTCACGCAATTACTCATCCAGACATTAATGCGCCAGATTATGAAATCAAAGGACAAATTCTACACATGGTGACAAATCAATGCCAATTTAGTGGTGCGCCGAAGGAAGATCCAAATGAACATTTACGTACCTTTAATAGGATCTGCACACTATTTAAAATAAGAGAAGTGGAGGATGAACAGATATATCTCATGTTATTTCCCTGGACTTTAAAGGGAGAAGCCAAAGATTGGTTGGAATCGTTACCTGAAGGGGCGATCGATACATGGGACGTTTTAGTTGAAAAATTTCTTAAACAATTCTTTCCTGCATCTAAAGCCGTAAGACTTCAAGCAGAAATTGTTACGTTCACACAGAAACCGAATGAAACTCTATATGAGGCATGGACTAGATATGGAAAGTTGTTAAGAGGATGTCCGCAACATGGTTTAGACACCTGTCAAATAGTACAAATATTCTACCAAGGATGCGACATCACTACAAGAAAAAACATAGATATAGCAGCTGGTGGTTCTATTATGAAGAAAACTGAAACTGATGCTTATAAAATTATTGATAACACTGCTTCCCACTCACATGAGTGGCACCAAGAAAAAGATATCGTTAGATCATCTAAAGCAGCTAGAGCCGATTCTAGCCATGACTTAGATTCCATTTCTGCAAAGATAGATGCTGTGGAAAGACGAATGGAAAAGATGACTAAAGATATTCACTCAATACGAATTAGTTGTGAGCAGTGTGGAGGACCACATTTGACAAAAGATTGTCTCAGTATTGAATTAACAATGGAACAAAGAGAGAATATTTCATACATAAACCAAAGGCCTGGAAATAATTATTAGAATAGTTATCAACCGCCAAGACCAATTTACAATCAAAACCAGAATTATAACCGAAATATTCCATACAACAACCAACAAGGTCCTAGCAATCAACAAGTATCCAATAATACTTACAATCAGCAAAGACCTAATTTTCAAAACAAGCCACCACAACAAACCGATGATAAAAAGCCGAATTTAGAAGATATGATGACGAAGCTAGTTGAAACTCAAACGCAGTTTTTCACATCTCAGAAACAAACCAATGAACAAAATGCTCAAGCATTTAGAAATCAACAAGCTTCTATTCAAAATCTGGAACAAGAAGTAAGTAACCTAGCAAGGTTAATAGGTGAAAGAAAACCGGGAAGTTTACCTAGTGATACAAATGCTAACCCCCGGAATGAAACAACTAAAGCTATTACCAAAAGAAGTGGTACAACGCTTAAACCACCGGAAATACCTGTAACTTCTGATGAAGCTATTCCTACTCCACAAGAACCACAACCTGATCAAGATAAGGAAAAAGAACCGGTAGTTGAAAAGGTTAATGAAGATAACACAGTTAAGGCTAAACCTTATGTTAAACCATACCAACCACCACTTCCTTACCCGAGTAAAATGAAGAAAGAGAAACTTGAAGCCGAGCAATCCAAATTCTTGGATATGTTTAAACAGATAAATGTAAATCTTCCTTTCATTGATGTGATTTCAGGAATGCCTAGATATGCTAAATTCTTGAAAGATCTAATCTCAAATAGAAAGAAAATGGAAGAACTCTCGGCTGTTACTATGAATGCTAATTGTTCAGCAGTGCTGTTGAATAAGATACCAGAAAAATTATCTGATCCAGGAAGTTTCACAATTCCATGTTTTCTGGGTAGTCTTAGTTCAATAGAAGCATTGGCAGACTTAGGTGCTAGTATAAATCTAATGTTGTATTCACTATACGCTAAACTAGACCTTGGAGAATTGAAACCAACCAGAATAAGCATACAACTAGCCGATAGATCAATAAAATATCCTAGAGGGATAATGGAGAACATGCTAGTTAAAGTTGGTACTTTAGTATTTCCAGTAGATTTTGTTGTTTTGGACATGGAAGAAGATTCTCAAGTTCCTCTCATATTAGGAAGACCATTCTTAAACACGGCTAAAGCAATGATAGACGTGTTCGGTAAGAAATTGACCCTAAGTATAGAGGATGAGAGTGTTACCTTTTCAGTTGATAGAGCAATGCAACAACCACAATCTGCAGATGATACATGTTATTATATTCAAACTATAGATGCACATGCAGAATTATTAGAAGAATTTCCAGAATTACAAGGAACAGGAGAATGTTCTTTAGGAGAAGGTAATGAACCAATTGATGAAGCTGAAATGTTAGCTACACTAATAGCTAATGGATATGAACCAACAACAGAAGAAATTCAAATGCTAAAAGAAGAAGACAGATATCGATACAAATCATCGATAGAAGAACCTCCGAAATTAGAGTTAAAGCTACTTCCAAACCATTTGGAATACGCTTATTTACATGGTGAATCTGAATTACCTGTAATAATATCGTCTTCTCTTACTGAAAATGAGAAATCACAACTCATTTCTGTGTTGAAAGCTCATAAACCAGCCATTGCATGGAAGATTCATGATATTAAAGGAATAAGTCCTTCGTATTGCACACATAAAATCCTTATGGAAGAAGGTCATAAAACGTATGTGCAACGCCAACGAAGACTAAATCCTAATATGCAAGATGTAGTTAAGAAAGAGATTATTAAACTGCTAGACGCAGGTCTAATTTATCCAATCTCTGATAGTCCATGGGTAAGCCCAGTTCAATGCGTGCCTAAGAAGGGTGGCATGACTGTCATTACAAATGAGAAAAATGAGCTTATTCCTACTAGGACGGTAACAGGATGGCGTGTGTGTATTGATTATAGAAAATTAAATGACGCTACCAGAAAAGATCACTTTCCCTTACCTTTCATTGATCAAATGTTGGAAAGATTAGCCGGAAATAGTTACTATTGTTTCCTAGATGGATTTTCCGGATATTTTCAAATTCCAATAGCACCCGAAGATCAAGAGAAAACCACATTCACGTGCCCTTATGGTACTTTTGCTTACAAACGCATGCCATTTGGACTTTGTAACGCCCCTGCAACCTTTCAAAGATGTATGATGGCGATTTTTCACGACATGATAGAAGAATGCATGGAAGTATTCATGGATGACTTTTCAGTCTTCGGTGATACATTTAAATCATGTCTAGTTAATCTGGAACGAATGTTAATTAGATGCGAACAATCAAATCTAGTTCTTAATTGGGAGAAATGCCATTTCATGGTTAAAGAAGGCATCGTTCTTGGACATAAAATTTCAAAAGAAGGAATTGAAGTGGATAGAGCTAAAGTAGATGTAATTGCTAAACTTCCACATCCCACCAATGTTAGAGGAGTTAGGAGTTTTCTAGGGCATGCCGGTTTTTACCGACGTTTCATAAAAGATTTTTCTAAAATTGCCACTCCTATGAATAAACTCCTAGAAAAGGATGCTCCATTCATCTTTTCAGATGAGTGTATCAAATCTTTTAATATTCTTAAAGAGAAACTCACTAATGCGCCGATCATGATAACACCAAATTGGAATCTACCATTTGAACTAATGTGCGATGCAAGTGATTTTGCAATGGGAGCCGTTTTAGGACAAAGGATTGAAAAACGATTTCAACCTATATATTATGCTAGTAAGACGTTACAAGGAGCACAAACAAACTATACAACTACTGAAAAAGAACTCCTTGCTATTGTCTTTGCTTTTGACAAATTTCGATCATATCTCGTTCTAGCAAAAACGGTGGTCTATACCGACCATTCTGCTCATAGATACTTATTTTCAAAACAAGATGCTAAACCAAGATTAATCCGTTGGATCTTACTCTTACAAGAGTTTGATATTGAAATCCGAGATAAAAGAGGAGCAGAAAATCTCGCCGCTGATCATCTTTCTCGTCTTGAAAATCCTGAGTTAGAAGTTCTAAATGAATCGGCCATACAAGACAACTTTCCTGATGAATATCTATTGAAGATAGATTATAATGAAATCTCATGGTTTGCAGACTATGCAAACTACTTAGTTTGTGGATTCCTTGAGAAAGGATTATCGTACCAAAAACGAAAGAAATTCTTCAGTGATATAAAACACTATTTTTGGGAAGATCCACATCTGTTTAAAAGTTGTCCCGATGGAATAATACGCCGATGTGTATTTGGAGATGAAGCTAGTAAAATATTAAACCATTTCCACACAGGACCAACAGGAGGGCATTATGGGCCTCAACTAACAGCAAGAAAAGTTTATGATGATGGATTCTATTGGCCTACAATTTACAAAGACGCACACTTACTTTGCAAATCCTGTGATGCTTGTCAAAGGGCCGGAAAAATAAGTCAACGTGATGAAATGCCACAAAATGTCATCCAAGTATGTGAAGTATTTGACATTTGGGGTATTGACTTTATGGGTCCATTTCCAAAATCTCATAATAATCTATATATACTCGTAGCCATTGATTATGTATCTAAATGGGCGGAAGCACAAGCTCTCCCAACTAACGATGCACGAGTTATAGTCAACTTTTTAAAACATCTTTTTGCAAGGTTTGGAACACCGAAAGCTTTAATAAGTGATCGGGGTACTCATTTCTGTAATAATCAACTTGAGAAAGTTCTTAAAAGATATGGAGTAACTCATAAAATCTCCACCGCATATCATCCACAAACAAGTGGACAAGTTGAAAATACCAACCGAGCTTTAAAACGTATTCTATAGAAAACCATAGGATCAAATCCGAAGGAATGGTCCATTAAATTGGAGGATGCACTCTGGGCTTTTAGAACAGCCTACAAAACTCTAATTGGAACCACACCTTTTAGACTTGTTTATGGAAAAGCATGTCATCTTCCAGTAGAAATTGAACACAAAGCATTTTGGGCTTTGAAGACATGTAATCTTGATTTACATGAAGCCGAACGTCTACGATTAAGTCAACTAAACGAATTAGAAGAATTAAGACATGAAGCATACGATAATTCGTTAATCTATAAAGAAAGAACGAAGAAATGGCATGATAAAAGAATCAGAAGTTCAAAAGAATTTAAGGAAGGAGACAGAGTTCTTCTTTTCAATTCACGATTCAAGCTATTTCCTGGAAATTTGAAATCAAGATGGTCTGGACCATTCATAGTCAAAAGAGTTTTCCCATACGGAACGATAGAATTGATAAATTCAAATGGGATTGAATTTAAAGTTAATGGTCACAGAGTTAAACATTACATACATGGTCCGATGGAAGTTGACAATGAAGTTAATCATAATTTCACCACCCAAGAAAACCTTCAAAATGAAAACATAAATATGTTATATGTTATCAACAACATATGAAAAATCAAAACTGGAATATAGGGATGATTCAAATTTGAGTGATGAAGAAGAATTCCTATACAAACCTCCCATTCCAAGAAACGAAGAAAAATGTGAACAAGAAATTCAAATAGAAATGAAAGAACCAAGGAAAGAACACCCGAAAAAGGTTTACAAACCAACTCGACTTACTAAAGCAGGAGTCCCGGGTGAATTTATCATTTCTTGCTTACTTAATGATGGTGCTGTATATAATGGACTCGCAGATTTAGGAGCAAGTGAAAATATTATGCCTCTTTCCTTATACAAAAGATTAGGCATGGGTAAATTAAAACCAACCAAAATAGGTGTTCAATCATTTGACCAAACCATTAAACACCCGGTTGGAATAGCAAATAATTTACTTGTTAACGTGGGAAGTTTGACCTTTGTTACAAACTTCATAGTGATTAATATGGAGGAAAACCTTGATATTCCTCTAATTCTAGGTCGCTCATTTTTAGCAACCACCGAGGCATTCATTGATGTAAGAGAAGGTAGAATAACACTTAGGAATGGTGATACACCGATCACCTTTGTGAACCGAAAGTTTAGATCTCCACAAACCAAAACTGTTAGACCAATAAAAATGCATAAGTGTGGGGAAGATGAAGAAACACTTAATGATGATCCAATCACAAAGAATGCCGTTGATGATACGAAATTAGATGAATCCATTTTTAACAGTTCAACGAAGAAACTTTATAAACGGATTCACGATGCTAAGATTAAAGGAAACTTTAAGTTATATAACCGATTAATATCCAATTTATCGTCAAAAGAAAAGGCAATGTTAGTTGAATTTGTGAAAGTTACGGAGGAAATCAACAAATGGATTGAAGTAAAAGTCAAAGATATACAAGTTGTTGATGATTCAATTGAAAATAATGTTAATCACAATTTCGATACCACAGCCAACTAAGTGTGGGGAGAATCAAAGGGGTTTATGTATTTCTGTTAGAGTTAGATTGTCTGTTTTCGTGTAGTTCTCGAAAATGGAACCCGAATGGTCTTTCCCTAGCAGACCCTAAAGAACTAGTCTTCTCCCCCCATTCTGAATTTTTATTTTTTTTAGGTTTTTACAAAATGAAGACTGCCTGTGAACTAAACCATGGTCTAATGCTACACGCTTTGATCACTAAACGAAATAATGACATACTACCGAGTGAATTAGTATTAGTAATCAGAGAAAGAATGGACGGAGTTAGAAAAGAATCCAGATGCGAAGATAATAAGTTACAATTTGGTAAAGGAAAATCAAAATCCGCAGCGAAAAGAAGAGCACGACACCTAGAAAGATGTCACAAATGCGGAAAATGGTCACATGGAGGTAAATGTTCAAATAATCAAACCTATTCAAACACCGAATTTGTTACTTTATGCAGAGACGGACCATTCATATGTTTAGAAGAAAAGACACTAAATGCTCGAGGTTACGCCTATGTAGCCATGGAAAACCAATTAAACTGACTATCTTATAAATGGGATAGATCATATAACTAAGAAATCTATTTCACAGGTATGTCTGTACAGTTTTTATTTTTATTTTTATTTTTAACCTTTTGATAATAAACGCTAATTTGTTCGCTAAAAAGTATTAAATTGGTATTGAATAAAATTAGGTTTGGCGACCGAAATTATTGATATCATACAAAAATTTATTACATCACTGCGAAATTTAACGTTTATTCTTAAGGTATAAATATCTTTAAACAATCAACCCAAAATATTTCAAAAATTCGTCATGAGTTAAATTAGGTCTTGGAACCGAAATTACTTTACCGAAAAGAGGGGCGCATATTTTTGATAATATTTGATTGATTAAAGTAGGATAAAAAGCCAAAAAGATTTTTAATTTTATTTTTACCAAGTTTTTAAAATTAATATTTAAATCTTAAATTAATATTGTAAACTTTGTAAAAACAATATATTTAAAATTGTAAATATTTGAAAAATTAATATAAGTTTGGTATGAATTTATAAATTTTTAAATTAAGTTTGGTGTGAATTTTTAATTTTTAAAATATGAAATTTTAATTTTATGCATTTCAAATTTTAAGTTTGGTGTGAATTTTTAATATTAATTTTGAATTTTATATTTAAATTGTGTGAATTTAAAAACAAAAATTTACTCTATCTCATTAAGTTAAAAATATGATTTTTAAAATTCGTTGTAAGTTGAAGACTAGGTCTTTGAACCGAAATTGCTTTACCCGAGGGAGGGACGAGAACTTTTATTATCATTATTTTTAATCTTATTGAATTAAAGTATGCCAAAAACATTAAAAAAAATCCAAAAATCTTAGCTTTTAAAACAATCGCTACAAAAAGAAAAATTTTAAAGTTTTGTCGAAGGACGGACTAGGACATCGATCTGAAACGACCTCGTCCTAAATAACAAAGGAAACAAAATTTTAAAATTAATTAATTAATTGTTTTAATAAGTTAAAGACTATTAAAAAAAAAAAATACCAAACTCCGCGACTCGCGGAGTTTGAAGGGGATATCTCCACGAGTCGCGGAGGGACCAAAATACATAAAAAAAATATAAACGCATAACAGATCAGTCCCAACCCAAAACAAAAACATACTGCGAAAAACTGCACGAAAAAACCCGAGAAAAAACCCCCAAAATCACAATTTTTAACCGTTAATCACCAAATCTTTTACTAAAATCATGTTGAGAAGGATGCCATCAAGGAATTACTCAAGAAAAACGGTAAATTTCTACAACTAAACACCATTTAATCCGAAATTAGTGTTCTTGAGCAATTTTTTCCCCAATTTGATTTTGATGCTTTTTAGTGTAATTAGGCTTAAATTGTTTATGTATTATGCTTGTATAACCTAGATTGATGCTGTTTAACAAGATTAGAAGCCTTAAACTTCAAATTTTGAGTAATCTAGGGTTTGTGTTCTTGAGCAAATTTGGGGCTTTTTGATATAAACAGGTTATGGCCGATTTTTGTCATGAATTGTTGCTAAATTAAGTAGTGTAACATGTTTAGGTAGTTAAATGATCCAAACTTTGAGCCTAAACATGATTTTGAGAATTAAAGTGGACTTTTTCAAGTCTAAAAATTCATGAACTTGATTTTTGAAAGATAATGCCATTTGAGACTTGTTTAATTGCTAGTAATGATTATTTTGACATGTTATTTGAGTTGAATGCTTATGAACTTGGCGAACATTTTCGTATATGCTTATTTGAAAAAGTGTAGATTTGATGAAAATATGAAAATGAGCTTAAGTTTGATATAAATTGATCATGTCATTGTAATTATTTTGATTGATGATTTTGCTGACACTAATGCATATTTGAATGCACAAAAATTGTGTTTGATGTGTTTTGCAGACTGAAAGGGGTGAATCTTCATCCCAAGCTCGCAATGCTCCTGCTGAGAATGCGGAACAACAGGAGGTGGATAACTACTATAAGCAGGATATACCTCATCCAGTCATGACCTTTTCTGATATGCACTTGGAAGAGTTGCACCCGAACCTGAGATTTGACAGACTTTGGATAGATTATCCAAAATATCAAAGGGGTTTGCATACTCTTCATTCTAAGGTTGTTGAGCTACCAAGGGTCATAGAATGGGGACCCTTAGAAGCTGTAGAATTGGCCGGGCCAATTAGGGAATTACTTGTACAGAGGTATGGTAATTCTACTTTTAATGACTGGGTACGTCTATTCACCATGCGTAGACCTGTATATAAAGTATGGTGTGAAGAATTGTTGTGTAGTATAGAGTTGAATGATCGGGTAGCTAGTTTAACAGATCGTTCTTTTATTAGATTTTTGTTAGGCGGTTCGATGCGCCACATGTCTTTACTAGACATGGCTCAGGCTTTACGTATATATACGCCTGAGGAGTTAGCATCTGCTGATTGTAGAGGGTTGATACTAAACGGTAGAAAGATAGATGAAAATTTTGATACACACGATGTGTGGAGTCAAATGACAAGCTATCACCGTTTCAAAGGGGGAAATTACTCTTATTTGGACATAGATAGAGCTGAATTAAGAGTAATTCATAGGTTTTTAGCTAATTCGATTACACAAAGGGGTAAGAACAAGGAAAAAGTAAATGAACAGGATTTGTTTTACCATATGTGTATTCGAGACCCACAAAGCGCTGTAAGTATACCGTATTGTGTGGGTTATTATTTATCAGCTATGATTCGGGGGATGAGACCGCATAGCATAATAGGAGGTGGTATTTTTATTACTTTGATTGCTGAATATCTCGGTGTGGATATAAGTCGGGGGGATTATTAGTGGAAGAACCAGAACCCCGCGATACTATAGGTTTAAATGTATACCATGGTGCGAAAGTTTTGAAGAGCCGAAATAACGCCGCAGTACCATACCATGGTAGACATCCACAGGTTGAGAGAAACCAACAGCAAGGTAATGTAGGAGGGGGGAATGAGATGCAAGAAATGCAAAGGTTTATAGCTTCTCAGGAGTACGAAAATGCTAGACAGAGAGCATTTGAAGATTGGCAAGTTCATCAGAACCAAATCATAGCTCATTGCCAACATATAGGTCGAAACTATATTCCTACACCAAAACCCATCTTCCCTCCCTGGTCTATAGAGATGCAACCACCGTATCCTACGTATAACCCTGCCGAAGCATTCTATAGCACCTATGGTTATGCTTGGAACCCCTATTGGTACCAGTATCATCCCTAGTATACTTAGTTTTATTTATTTTGTAATTTGTAATATTGATACATTTAATACTTATGTTAATATTGTAATAGTTTTTATAATTTTCTAACTTTTATTCCTAGATTTTAATAATTTTTGAATGTGGGGTAATATACCAAACTTCAAAAATATGCATATATGTTTGCAGTTTATCTTATGTACACAACAGGGTAAAACAACGCATTTTCAAAGACTGGCATTAAGTTCAGCAAAAGCAACTAATTTTGACGACAAGATGCAAAATATATGTGAAATAACAACAAGACGGAATGAACAAATGATGTGCACCATTTATCATTCAGCAAACAAACGCCAATATATTTGGAAACTTTGGTTAAAATTTAATCATTTTCACACAAATCACCCTCAATAATTTAAATTGTTACTGATTTCTTGCAAATGAGGGCATTGCAAGATCTTAAGTGTGGGAAGGGGTTAAATTCTTTCGGATTTTAAAATTTTTATCTTAAACACTTGGTTACCATTAAAAATACTAGTAAAGCAGTAGTTGTATTAGAATCTAGTGCTCTCTGATAATAAAGAACAGCCCTAGTCTTATATACTGACTACCCAATTCTAGTAAAATTTTTCAAAATTTTCAATTAAATGAACTCAAAATCATGTTTATACATATTTATGAACGATAAAACTAGGTTTTAACACCGAAATTATTGTAACCTCGGAAAGGACATAAATTGAGAAACAAACCAAAATGTTAAAATTCATTTAAAATAGAATAGATGACGATAAAAAGAAAAATAAAAGCCAAGTGTGGGAAAATTCTCCAAGTTATTCAAAACATATATCACATATTTCTGTAACAAATAACTGAAAATACTTTTGCTTTGGACTAAACTAAACTGTTTTACCCGATGAAAGAAAAGAAAAGATGGATCTACACGATGAATCAATTCCATCATTAAAAGGAAGTAAAGTCTTCCGAAAAAGACACGCGCTTCTTGATTTAGGTCATGAAGTTGTCGTCCAGACCAGCTGTAGGTTGACGAAAAATCTAGAAAAGTCATCACTAAAATCAGCAGGAAATCCACGGAACTCAGCATTAAACAGGGTCGCCAAGTGGTCAGATTTATCCTAACCATGAGAAGGATTTATCTCGTACAATGGGGGGGCACCATGCAAATTAGCTTGATAAGACTAATGAATCAGATCCCCAGAAAGGATAATCTCCTTAAAAGATCAAAAATCAGCTTTTAAGCCTGATATTACTCAATCCTTGAGATTGACCTTAAAGATTGAGAATTACAAACTCATGGAATTCAATGATATCTAAACTCGAGCTTGAACGAGAAAATATTTTGATCAAAATTACAAACCGATTTGTTTTCTGAAAACCCTATTTTCAATGCGTTCATTACCATTGAACGTAAAATCCTAGGAATTCACCTGGAATTCATTAGGTCACCTGAAGTAAATCGGGTGTCAACCGTAAGAACGGTGGTTGCATAGCATGGTCAAAGACAGGACCTTGTGCCAGATCGAAAAAATCATAAGGGTGAGCGTTACTATTGCTCCTACCAAGGATAGTAATTGCGTCCGACACGTTATAGACCATAATTAAAAGCATGTCAGGGGACATTGCCTTAACAGTTGCTTGTTCAACGCTTTCCTTTATAACCGGACGGTAGTTTACCGAAAAGTAATATACGGGACAAGTAAACTGGACATGTTGCTTTCCAAATACAAGGTTAGCAAGTGGGTGACACAAAACCATAAGTTTTGAGCTAAAATTTTCAAATCTAAAACCCACCAAACCCACAAAAATATTTTGCAAACACCGGTAAAGGGTTATCCCGGAAAACTTATCTAGGGTAAAAACTAGATTTAATTTTCAAAAGATCAAATGTTTTCATAAAGATCCAATTTCCTTAATGGATCTAAATTTTTATAGTCATGTGGGACTGTAAACCATATCGTTACTACCATTGTTCATACCACCGTATAGAAATCACTGATGTACAAAGTGTGAAGAATAAAGAAGTGATTCTAGTATTTCAAGACGATATTTCTTGAGGACAAGCAACGCTCAAGTGTGGGAATATTTGATAATGCTAAAAACGAACATATATTTCATAGCATTATTCCTCAAGAAAGACAAGCTTTTAGTTGCAATTGTTCTATTTAAAAGTGATATTCGTTTAAATAATAAAAGGTGAAGACAAAAGACAGATTCGACGAATTGAAGACGCAAACGACCAAAAAGCTCAAAAGTACAAAAGACAATCAAAGAGGTTCCAATTATTGATAAGAAACGACTCGAAATTACAAGAGTACAAGATTCAAAACGCAAAGTACAAAATATAAAATTGTACGCAAGGACGTTCGAAAATCCGGAACCGGGACCAGAGTCAACTCTCAACGCTCGACGCAACGGACTAAAAATTACAAGTTAACTACGTATATAAATATAATATAATATATAATTAATTATATTAATTATATATATATTATATATATATTATAAACCGTCGGCAAGAAAGACTCCAAAAGGGACTGAGCTGTAATTTCAAACTCCGCGACTCGCGGAGTTTGAAGGCAAAAATGCCGCGAGTCGCGGAGCCCCAAAAGTCGAAAATCCCTATAAAAGCAAACGAATTCTGATCGCAAAAATCACCAAAAATCCATCCATCTCTCTATCTATATCGTATATATTTATATTTATATTTTAATTTTAATTTTAATTTTAATTTTAATCCTAATAATAAGGGTATGTTAGCGAATGTTATAAGGGTGTAAGTCGAAATTCTGTCCATGTAACGCTACGCTATTTTTAATCATTGTAAGTTATGTTTAACCTTTTTATATTAATGTCTCGTAGCTAAGTTATTATTATGCTTATTTAATCCGAAGTAATCATGATGTTGGGCTAATTACTAAAATTGGGTAATTTGGCTTTGTACCATAATTGGGGTTTGGACAAAAGAACGACACTTGTGGAAATTAGACTATGGGCTATTAATGGGTTTTATATTAACTAAACAATACCTTGTTAATTTAATATACAAACTTATAATTTGACGTATTTATATATAACCACATACGCTTGACTGGGTACGGTGGGCGGGATATCTATAAATACCAATAATTATTCATTTTACCGGATACGGAACTGGATTAATAGTTAATAAACTTGTTGAAACAGGGGTGAATTACATTCAAGGGTAATTGGTGTAATTGTTAACAAAGTAGTAAAACCTTGGTTTACACGCAGTCGATAACCTGGTGTATTCATTAAACAAAGTATTAAAACCTTGTTACAATTCGAATCCCCGATTAGTTGGAATATTTGACTTCGGGAATAAGAATAATTTGACGAAGGCTTTCGCTCTTTATATTTATGACTGATGGACTATTATGGACAAATCCGTATGGACATATTAAATAATCCAGGACAAAGGACAATTAACCCATGGGCATAAAACTAAAATCAACACGTCAAACATCATGATTACGGAAGTTTAAATAAGCATAATTCTTTTATTTCATATTTAATTTCCTTTATTTTATATTTAATTGCACTTCTAATTATCGCACTTTTATTTATTGTTATTTAATCGCACTTTTAATTATCGTACTTTTTAATTATCGCAATTTTATTTTATCGCACTTTTATTTATTGCAATTTCATTATCGTTATTTATTTTACGCTTTAAATTAAGTCTTTTATTTATTTAATATTTTACATTAGGTTTTAACTGCGACTAAAGTTTTAAAATCGACAAACCGGTCATTAAACGGTAAAAACCCCCCTTTATAATAATAATATTACTTATATATATATATATGTATTTCTATAAAAGTAAACAAATATAGCGTTAAGCTTTGTTTAAAAAGATTCCCTGTGGAACGAACCGGACTTACTAAAAACTACACTACTGTACGATTAGGTACACTGCCTATAAGTGTTGTAGCAAGGTTTAAGTATATCTATTCTCTAAATAAATAAATATCTTGTGTAAAAATGTATCGTATTTAATAGTATTTCCTGCTAAAATTTAATAGTATTTTATACCCCTTAGCTTTGACATCAGACATGCATACAATGGGTCACGATACGTATTAATTAATTCGAATATTATATATGAATTATTGAATTACTAACTGTGGACTATCAATATTGGACAATTAAAATGAATTAAAATATTGATTATAACATATAAAACTAAACAATTCTTCAAGTTTGCCACTTGATTTCATCTTAAACCTCATTTGTATCTTGACGATTACAATCTGTGTTCAAACCTTTCATGATTCTTGAAAACACCTCAATTGAAAGGATGAACCAACCGCACCTCATCTACGGAAGAAAAGATTGATGCATATAGTTATGCACCTGAAAACACCCGGAACCTGAGTAAATGTTTAACACGTATCTGAGCTAGCTCCATTGGCGTTGTTATCACCAAAAATAGCCTTGCAATCTCTTTCCAAATTAGCCAATTTTGTCACAGCTCCAGCAAATGAACTTCGACTTTCATTCGGATTAGCCTTATTATAACCTTGATATATAAGTTTGTCTTTCGTCATCATTACCGGGGAACCGTTTATTTCTCACCACATTAGCAGTAAACTTACCAGCAACTTCATTACTCATTGACTTAAGTCTCTCCGAAAAACCATTATATTTGTTCATAAAAACCTTATCATATACTCATCCACATTTTATAACAAGAATTGTCATACCAATTACTGAGAATCATCAATCATCAATCTCGAATCTCGCAGCGTTTCCACTTCAACAGTTATATATATACATATAACGTTTATCCCCTAGAATTATGTACTTCAATTCTGAAATCCTGAAAAGCAACCAGTCTACGAATCAACTCTCTGAGTTTTGAAAAACCTGAATGAAGCAGCAAAAACGGTAGACAGCCTAAATGTCAAAAGTTTGATGATAAAGAATGGAGTGTTGAAAAAGCTCAGAAATTTTGATACTGAAAAACGAATTAAGCTAACCATGAAGGAGACTCTGAACAAATCACAAGGACTAAACTTGTACATAAAGAATCCAGATGATTATGTTTCTGATGAAATCTTTAGCGAAAACCTTGCTCCTTAACCGCTCTAAATCATCGTGAATGAATTTCTTCATCACAATTTGATTCTAAAATTCTAAGATATTATCATATCTTTCATTATAAATATCCTCGATATTTCTGAAGATATTTTCATAACTATTCTTATCCGAAATCATTTATCTCTTCGCGATATCAGTGTTACATCAGAAAGAAAACTATTTTAGTTTCAAAATTTCTGAAAAATTCGAGTTTGAATTATGAATGTCTTGAAGTAGTTTTGGAAATTGATGCATGAGTTAGTATAATATAATGACATTTGATCAACGTGATTATATTACACTAAGTCATGCTGAGTTTCTAATGGAACGTGATGATTCACGGATCATAACGTCATCATGTGCCATGTTACACGACTCTTACAATCTACCTAATCTCTAAACATATCAAGAACATATTTTCTTGATAGTTCTATCTTTTCCCGTAACTTCTGGTAATTTAACCAATCAAGATCGTATTATTACGATTTCTTAAAACATTAGCAACTCCATATGTAACGACCCTGGATTTTCCAACATTTATTTATTAATAATTACTATTATTAATACGTGTGATTAAACGAATGTATGTTATTACATTTACATGTTGCCATGATTGCCCGTACTTGACTTTTAAATGCCCGAAACGTCTTTGTGACACACGAAACTTCACGAATAATATTTTTAGATATTATTTGCATTTATGATTAAGGATTATTAATCATTTTGATTAACTATGGCTATTAGTTAAATACTTGGGCTTTAATTGGGTTTATTTGTTAATTAAGTGAACTTGGGCTTTATTAGTGTTATGGACTTGTGACTTTGGGCTTATAAGCCCACCCTACCTTTTAAGTGAACTACTTAGCCCATGTCTTTCAAAGTGTAAGTATCATTTAGTGACATAACTAGCTAGTTGGTTCATTTGGAATCTAGTTAACTATTAATCCCCATGCAACTACACCTTTTATCCACACTTTTAAGGCTTTACATGCAAGGACCCAAAGAACAAATCCCTCCCCCTTTTTGCTCAACCAAACCGTCGGTTTGGGGACACCCATAAGGGGTTTGATTTCATTTTTTTTTCTCATAACTCTCACACTTGTATGCTCTCTCAAAAACACACACAAGACTTGCTTCCATTTTTCCTCTCTTTTTTCTCTAGTTGTTGTAAGTAACTTGAACAACTTCTTCTTCTTTTCTTCTTGCTTAAAACCGAAACTAGAACACCCTTTAATCATCATCATCACTTGTTCTTTGATTATTGTTTTGTTACTTGTTGTAGTTGTTACTTACTTATAGTTATTACTTACCTAGTTTCAAGAATCAACTTACTAGTTTCATTCTTCTTTATCTTGTATTTTCAAGAACACAAGAACTAAACTTACTAGTTTATGTTCTACATATATTGTTTCAAAAGTTTGTAAGTTCATGTGTTGAAAGCATACTTGTGATTCATGAAATAAACTTTAAAGTTTACTTTCCTTAAAGATCAAGCTTAGGCTTGAATCTTTAAAGTATGCAAATCATGAACTTAATTACTTGTTTACTTAGCTATTTACTTCATTTACTTGCACTTTAATTTCATGATTTATGTTATTATTGGTCAAATGTTACTAGTTAACCTTGATCTCATTTCTCTTGAACTAAAAGTTAACTTAAAAGTTCAAGAACATGTAAATAAGTTTTCTTTAAATATAACTTTGTATACTTATGCTTGATCTAGACTTTTGAGTCTTGGATCTTCAAGATCTAACTAAGAACTATGTTCTACATCTTAAGATCTTGATTAGTTAGTTTATTTTCAAGTTTGTAACTTGTTATTAGCTTTAAAGTTCATGTATGTGTTAGATCTAAGACCTTGATGTAACTTTGATTCATCAAAACACTTACAACTCTTAAGTGAAGTTGTGCTACATGTCTTAGACTTGCACAAGGGTTATGATGGTCCAACCTTGGTAAAGATGATGTAAACACATCAATGAGTTGTACACTTGAAGCTATAGGCATCAAGGATGAGAACCATGATGAACATCAAGCACCAAACTCACCGGAACCCATTTTTATTCTGCTTACTGTTCTCTGCCTACTGTTCTGCTGTTTCTGTAAAAGACCAGTAGACCTGGGCTGTTGTAATTATGATTTTAAAATAGATCTTTTCGGGTAGATAACTTTTCATATAGGACCCGTCTTAATCCGAGTTACGGTTTAGGATTTATGGCCCTCCGATCGTCACTATGTCCTTTAACGTTGTGCAGAAATTTCTGACCTACTCTCACTTAGACCGTCGCCACGGTCAAACGAAGACGATTTTGCTTCTGTAAATTTTACCACACTTAAAGGACTCATAGATGGAGCCATGGCCACTAGTCTCACCTTATTTCAGTAGGTATAGAGGCCGTGGTGACTGACTGAAGTCAGACTTTGTTTTAAACTACTTTCCTAAACGAAACCTACTTTACACCTTTTGTTAAATGATGAATGGTGATGACCCTTAAGACCTTATTTACATACTTTTAAACCTATTAAGACAATTTACTGACTTAGTACTATTTGCCTTAGGTTGAGGACCTTCGGACCGATTACTTGCACACCTTTTCCGAACCGACTTTACGACTACATTATCATTGTGAGTTATAGCATTCCCTTTTTACTTTAACTTATTTTGGGAACTGAGAATACATGCGGATTTTATGTTTTACATACTAGGCACGAGTACTTAAACTTATATATGTGTGGGTTATATAACGACAGAAACATTCCCTTTAGCTCGGTAACGTTTAGTCATTGGTTTTTGAACCGGTGAACGCGAATCTTAGATATGGATCCATAGGGTTTGACATCCCCACTTGGGCTAGTAGCGCTAGCATTTAACGGGTGTTTAATACTTCGTAGACATACGCACTTGCCAAGTGTACTTTCTGGGGGTATAAACGTTAAGTTAGTTACCAAGTGCCCACGGTTAACATATACTTTATCATACTGTTTTGAAACGCTCTTTGTAGCACTGAAATCTCGTGGCCTACCTTACATACTGTTATACTTAAACTATAGCTCACCAACCTTTGTGTTGACGTTTTTAAGCATGTTTTTCTCAGGTGCTTGAGGTTAGCTTCCGCTGTGTACTAGTCGTGCTGTAGACACCCGCTGCTTAGAGTTGTCGTCGCATGAACTACTTTACCTTGCATTCAAACTTTAGTACTTTTGAACTATGACTTGTAATGACCATTGTGGTCACATACATTTATTATTTGCTTCTACTTAGTGAAGCATGCTTTTGGATTGTAAAACATTCGATGTTGGTTTAGACATCACTTTATTTATGAATGCAAACTCTTTTTGAAAACGCATATAGTACTTAACCTTGTAATGATCCTGTTGTTGATGATTCGTACACGATGGTTTTGTACGGGGCATCACATTTGGTATCAGAGCATTAGTTGTAGGGAATTAGGTTACATTAGTGAGTCTAAGACCGACCCGAGTAGGATTCACTAATAGGACTAATCTACAACTTGCTAGTTTACGTGTTTCCGCTGAACTTACTGCATGCTTCTGCTTGCTTTTACTGATATATGCCGTATGCTACTACATGATTTCACTGCTGTATGATATTACTTGCTTTCGATTGCATGCTAACTTCGTACGATTTGCGGTTATTGCCATGCTACTTATTGTTATACATGATTTAAACTGTTGGCCTAATACGTGCTTTCTTATGACTTACTGACATGGAAAATTTATTTTTCCTTGTTCAGATGTCGGATGTACCACCGGCTAGCATTTTGGGCAGTTTAGACTCTTCAGCTACTCCACCTACCACTGTTGCCGATCCACCGATCCCGGTACGCACGAGTGACCCCGGCGCTTCATCTTCCGGGACTAGCAGCCAGCCGCCTGCACCAGTGGCTACTTCTAATGGACACGTGGGCCCTACGGAGATTCCAGGTCCGTCTGCTCCCGGACCCTCGGAGTCACAGCCCCGCATCGGTGGAGTTGTGATCCCCGCGGAGTTCGGGGAAGGGCCATTCCGTAACCATATGCGCATGTCGTGCCGACGCACTCCAGATGGACGTTTAGTGCCGATTCTGCCAAGCAGACACAGAGAGATGTTGGCCGCCTTCGGACTGCCAGTTCAGCCACCCGTGTCACCACCACATGATTCGGATGACTCATCATCCGCCGATTCTTCATCAGATGATTCTTCATCAGACTCCAGTGACGACGAGGACCCTGCTGATATACCTATTCAGCCACCCTCTACCCCGCCGAAGAAGCGGTACCGTCCTGATGGTACCGTCATTCCAGGGGTGACTGGAGGTCGTGCTTTCACTGACGCTTTTGGTCGGCGTCGGAGGGTTACTGCCCGTAAGCGGCTTGTGCAGTACCCTGCCGACCCACTCATACGTAAGGCACCTCGTTACGTGCTGACTATTTCTGGAGCCGAGACATCTGCACCCCGTTTTGTGCGGTCTGCACCACCCGCTCCACCAGCACCATCCGCTCCACCGGCCCCACCTGCACCACCAGCACCGCTTGCCCCACCCACTCCCACTGTCGAGGAATTGACAAGGGAGGTGGGAATCCTCCGAGCTCGGGTTACTGAGCTCGAGGAGCAGTTGGCTCAGGTTTTAGACATCCTTCACCCAACTTCACCGTAGAACTTTTGTATTTAGATTTCGTTATGTAATCTAGTTGTAGTTTATTGTATTACTCATGTAGTGTACGGACTTATTCGGATGTATGAAACTTATTATTATTATTGATGGAACTTTGCATTATTTAATCTTTGCACGATGTTCTATTTACGTTACTGCATGGTATTTTGCGGTACTTGTATCAACTTGCGTTACTTAATTAACATGTGTTGTGCTGTTTACATGTTGGTTGTTATACACTATATTATTATATATTGAATGCTGAATTTTGACTTAAGTCAAAACTTTTGTTTAGAATACCATGGCTAACGGTCGATCCACACCTACTTGTAACAACCCAAACCAACCCGCGAACAAACAACGTGAAAATACAAAATAAAAAAAAAATTGCTGCACAGTGAACTGGCACGGCGCGCCAGGATGGCCGCGCGGCGCGCCATTCGGGTCTGTCCGGAAAGTCTCAAAATGCGAAAAAGATTGACTAGTTCCCGACACTTTTAGGCGAAATGCTTTTTACCATACATCCAAATATGTAAAACTAACCTGTTTCAAATATAAAATCAACGTTTTACAAGTGGGGCCCACATCGGCCGTTTTACGAGTTTAATACAATTTACGAGTTTCGACCACCAAAAAATTTTAAGTTCCAAACTACACAATGAGCATGGCGTTTGGGATTAAACTACCCAGCTATCGGTCAAACTCCAAGAGATACTAAAGCCAAAAGCGTTCCCTAGCATCAAGCGGGATCTCTAGTCCAAAACGATGCCCTTACCCTTGTCCAAAACCGAACCTATAAAATGGTAAACAACGAGAGGGTAAGCAAAGCTTAGTGAATGCAATAATTATACGAATACATATATAATTATACCTACTTGCATACACTTACACACCAAACCGCAAACACGCTAGCATACACATTTAGCTTATCGTCACAATAACAAGCTATAAATCTCCAATACCACAAGCTAGCATAACAACCGTATATGAATATAACTCGAATAATATAATACGCTTACAACACAAATAACCATGGTTAACCAATAGTACAAGGGAACGGCGCTCGCGAAAACGCCATCGGTGTTCATAACATCCGTTAGGCCACTTAACACCTCGCACCACTAACCCCTAGGGTGGCACCTTAACACCTCGGCACATCACCCCGAGTGGCATCTTAACACCTCGATGCATCACTCATTATTTTACGGAGTAGTGTCTTAACACCTCGACACTACACTCCTAGGTGGCATCTTAACACCTCGATGCGACACCCGAGTGGCATCTTAACACCTCGATGCTACACTCTTCACGTGAAACATGGTGTCTTAGCACCTCGACACTACACGTTTCACGCTACAACAAATAGATACATTATATACATACGCATATAATTATTCCACTCTCCTCGAATACTTGAAGAACGTATTCCGCGATCTTAACTTCCTCCGCCGACTTCAAGCAAATCACCTACGCAAAGTATAAATGCAAATAAGCTACTCACTATGCTTATTCGACCTAAACAACACTTATGTTCTTCAAGAACATCCTACTTGACCAACTTTGACCAACTTTGACCAATGACCATTTTTCTCTCGAAAACCTTCATAATCACAAATGACTTGTGATTATGCCTCAACAATATCATTTAAACATGGCTTGGCCAATCGATCACTCGTTTAAACACACGACCCGCCCATTTGGTCCCTAAGTGTGTTTTACACCATTTTATGCATAAAACGATACTCGAAAATCCAAAACTAACGAGACCACTTCCCACGTTCCCGAAATACCTAAATACACCTCTTTTAGGCTTTAAACGCATTTTAGATTAACATTTACACAAAACCCATTTTGATCTAAAAACTAGTCAAAACACCAAATTTGTGAACTTACACTTCTAATCACTTATAACCTAAGTTAGCTAGTGATTTAAACACTTGAACATGCTCATGAACTAACCAATTTTATCATCCAACCCTAAACCCACCAAAATGGTCTTCCTTATCAATTACTAGTTTAAATCTTCCATTTAACAACTAGTGGGTTTTGTTCAAGAACATACAATCAAAAGCCCTAATTATGAACATAAACTTGAAAACGAATTTCGGAGTTAAGACTTACCACTACTATCTACTCGTAGCCGTGAACGAGGTGAACAACTTTGCTTCCTATGCCTTGACCCGAATTCTTCTTCTTCCTCTTCAATTGGAGCTTTATCCCACTAGAACTTTTTCTCTCTCAAGGGTTTGAAGTGTGTGGGTGAAGGAGAAATGAGTTAGGATAAGGTTTTGGATCAGTTTTGATGACCCCAAATCGACCTCAAGTGAAAAGACCAAAGTACCCCTCATTTAAGCACTTAAAAATGCTAAAAAAACGCATCAGACACTTTCGGCGCGCCGCGCCAAATGGTGGGGCGCCGCTCCAACATGCAGGTCAGATTTCAGAAACTTGTTTTGGCCATAACTTTTTGACCGTAGCTCTGTTTTCGATGAATCAAATATCGTTGGAAACATAATAAGATATTCTATCCAATGGTAAGGCTTTGAAACATCAACTCAAACTTTATTTGGGGTTGAAAAGATACGTACACACCTTGTCACTTCGGACAACGTCCAGTTTCCTTCGACGTTCGAGCAAGCAACACGTACACTTCATACACGCATCGTACACCATAAATACATTATGTACAATAAATATTTGGGTCTTACACTACTGCTGCTCAAATTGAAGAGATGATCCAAGAACGTGTAGCCGCAGCCCTAGCAGAAAGAAATCTCTAAGCTCCACCGCCACCACCACCAGTTATCCCACCCGTTCGAAATGGGTGTACTTACAAGGAATTCCAGAGCTGCAAACCGCATAACATCAGTGGAACCGAGGGACCGGTTGGTCTCACCAGATGGTTCGAGAAACTTGAATCAGTATTTCGAGTTAGCAACTGTTCGGAGGATAATAAAACCAAGTTTGCTTCGTGCACGCTATCTGACGGTGCACTAACGTGGTGGAACACGTTAGCTCAAGCGAAAGGTATCGATGAGGCGTATGCCACGCCATGGGAAGAATTCAAAGCGGCTATGATTGATGAGTATTGTCCGAGAACCGAAATCCAGAAGATGGAGATGGAATTCATGCAGTTAAAGGCCGTTGGGAACAACCTTGACGGTTACAACAGGAGATTCTTGGAACTAGCTCTTATGTGTCTGACAATGGTCACCCCGGAATTCAAGCGTATGGAGAGATACTTCTGGGGACTCCCTAAGTCCATCAAAGGAAACGTCACATCGTCCAAACCACCGAATGTTCCCGAAGCAATGCGCATGGCGCATACCCTCATGAATCAGATTCTTATTGATGAGTCGGAGAAGGCTAAGTTTGAGGCTGGTAGTAGCGAAAAGAGGAAATGGGACAACATCCACAGCAACCACAACAACCACAACAACAACAACAGGGGGAGAACCTATGACCAGACCCCCGCCAAAAGGCACAACAACGGTGGAAACCCCAACCCCAACAACAACACCAACTCCAACCCGAACTACAAAGGAACCTTACCACAATGCAAGCGGTGATACAAGCACCATACTGGGTATTGCAATGTTGTCTGCGAGAAGTGCCAACGGTCTGGGCATATCGGAAAAGACTACAAGGTCACCACCTTGAATGGGAAGCCGAACCCCACAGGGCCGAAGAAGTGTTACGAATGCGGGCAGACGGGCCATTTCAGAAATGCGTGCCCAAACAAGCAAAAAGACGGAGGACCACCCCGTGGACGAGCTTTTAATGTTAATGCAAGGGATGCACGCGATAACCCCGACTTGGTGATAGGTATATTCAAAATCAACAATCTTTTAGCTTCTGTCTTGTTTGATACTGGTGCGGATAGAATTTATGTATGTAGACATTTTTGCGATAAGATTAATTGGTCATTAGTACCGTTAAAAGAAAGTATGCTTGTCGAGGTCGCCAATGGAAAACTTGAAAAGGTTGACCATATTAGTCGTGGAGCTATTATCAACATAGCTGGTGTAACAACCCTCACTTTTCGACTTCTAAATTACTGAATTAACCCTAGGGTTATATGTCTGACTATATGTATTAAGGGTTGTTATATACAATTAAATATTGACCGAATAGTAATTTTTAGTCAACAATGTACGCTTAAATAAATAATATATTATTAATTTATATAATTTGACATAATTTAACTAAGTATATAAACTTTGTATCACTTTTATTATTTAGTTAATGTATTATATATTTAACTATATAATAAATCCAATTATATATAAATGTAATAATATTTACAAACTTACTAAAACTATAGTTTAATAATTAAAATCATAATTATTATTAAAAATACAAAATACCAAATTATTTATTATTTTTATACAAAATTTGTATTTATTAATTAAATAAAACTAAAATAAAAAAAAATAAAAATAAAATATTATTGACAAATATTCTTGGAAAAACATTAAATAAATTTGTTTATTTACATAAAAAAAAACCTTAAAATAAATAAAAAATAAATAAATAAATAATAAATTACTTTTTAATTAAAAATTTTAATGGAAAAACTACTTTTATTATTTTATTTTGTGCATTATCCCATGACCTAACATTTAATACTTTTTAATTTTAAAATCCCATTAAGAATTAAATATTTCTTTTTTTTTTAATTATTTTATTCTTTTTACCTAATTTTTTCAAGTATAAATATCCCTCATTTCTCATTCAAACTCACACCAAAATTTCTCTCATTCTCTCTTTGAAGAATTACTACTAGTAAGTATTCTTTTCTTACTTTTTATTTTTTTTACTTTTCACTTTTTACTTTTTACTTTTTACTTTTTACTTCGATTATTATTTTTACCGAAATATGTAAATAATGTTATAAATTATATGCAATTAAAAATAAAATAAATAACATGTATACACTATTACTATTACTAGCACCTATAACCTACTACTTATATTGTAACATAAAAACATTTTGGGATATGTATTAGAGATGTATAGATCTTCGAACTTTCTTGACGAATGGTTTCTATGAGATTCTAGGCAGAGGGTTTGGATTTCCGATTTAAAGGGTCCTATGGCTCAAGCCCCTAGATCTAAATTAGCCATTCGAAGGGAAAGGGGTGATTGGAAGCTTATCTAATACGACAAGTATCATAAAATGGAAAACACTGATAAAAGTAGAAACTCTCTAGTCATAGAAACTTAGTAAAATAAGAAACTTTCTAAAAATGGAAGCTTTATAAAAATAGTAACTTACCAGGAATAGAAACTTAGTAAAACAAACTATACTTAAACACATACTTAAACTTAAACATGGGCAAAACACTTAACTACTCTTAAATGTCAATAGGTTGACTTTCCTGCTCACTCTTTCAACTCTTTATTCCGAGGAATAACACTCTCTCTACTTACTAAGGTGAATTCATAGCCCCTCTTTAATTGCTAGCAAACTTACTTACTTTTACTTGGGGTGAGACACATGCTGTTTTTACTTATTACACTTTAGACACAAGTACCAAACTGTTAAACTATGCTATACCCGGCTATGTCCGACTAAGTCCCTACAGTGATATTTTTAATTGCTGCGGCATGCTTAATTATTGGGGGTAGGCCTATCGGGAGTAACGTCCCCGATACATTTGACCAAGTCATTGTATTACTTAATAATGAAATTAAACCGACAAGGACAGACACAACTTGTCATGGGGCAAACTTGAACGTTTAGTCTAAATATCACGCATTGGCATAACTTTTTGATCCTGCGGGAGATCAACTTTACAAACTAAATCTTGTGGTCTAAAACAACGACAAACTTTTTGTTAAACCTATGAACTTCACTCAACCTTTTTGGTTGACACTTTAGCATGTTTTGTCTCAGGTGCTGTTTGATTCAAGCTCTTATACTTACTGCTTATGTGATGCTACTTGGACATAGGATCAAGAGATATCGCATTTATTACTTCTGCATTTGAACATTTACGATATTGTTATTCCTGTCATTGTAACGACATTTCATTTTCCATTACTTACTCATTGAAGTTAAATTCATCATTTAGTATTGTTCTCGTTTATTATAATATGTTGGTATGTTTTGATAATAGTGACGTTCCTTCCAGACCCTATTGGGAGGATGTTACAGATTGGTATCAGAGCATAACCAGGCTGTTATAGAGAACCAGGATTGCATTTTTATGTGTGCCTTACTTGTTAGCTAGGGTGCCTTAGCAATCTAGGAAACTATAACTTTTCCTGCCTTAGAATTAAAGCACTTAGAATTGCTCCATAATCTTAACGATTATGCTTTAATATACTTGACTTAAAGATTCTAATCAAAATCTCTTTCCTAATATTAGGATGTCTAATTCTCATCAAGCGAACAAAATGAATCTTTTCGAGCCAACCGAAAAAGATACTGATAGATCTTCCACTGAAAGACCAGTCCAAAGCCCACCTTATGGCTTTGGTGGTCCTCCATCACCAAATTATAGCCCAAATACTAATCTTGATTCACATGGGTCTCCTGAATACTATCCAACCCCGAGGAATAAAGACAAGAGGAAATGTCTTGAAGAAAATGGGCTGTCAAAGAAAAGATCCCGATCGCCTTCCTACGATGAAGTTGATGCCAAGTATGAGCTCATGAATCTGCGAAAAACTACCGATGGCCTAATTCGCCATATTGCAAGGATCGATGCTCAAATGAAGGAAAAAGACCTAGCAATCAATAAGCTCATGGAGGAAAATGCTGAGCTAAAGAAAGAGATTATATATATACATTTGTTTTATCCTATGACCGATGTGGACTTTGGTTTGCACCCTTACAAGAAATGCCCGACGGGGGAAGCAATATCTCTCCTACCTAAGAGAAGATGTTGACTTTAGATTGAAGATGGAGGAAAACCGCGTGAATAATCAACTTTCTATGAGGGACCACAAGTACCATGTAATCAACAATGATGTTTCCAATCTTTATGATAACATCGAGTATCTCTATGAGGAACAAAAGGAGAAGAACGACAAGTTTGAGAAGTTTATGAAGGAGGTTGAGGACGAGAAGAAGAAATATGAAGACTACTTCAATCTTAATATTTCCTAGTTATTTTCTATCTATGCAAAGGCTAGGCCTTATACTATTTCTATCCCCGAATTGTGTAATAAGAAGGCTTGTTTAAAGCTTTGTTCTTAATAAAATAAAGTGTTTCGTTTATATCATATTCATCTTTATTCCACTTAATTTTTTTTTTCAAACTTATGACCTATCAAGTTTATCAAACTTCTATATGTTATTGAAGATAACGGTTCGTCCACAAGCTCCTGCTACTACTTCAAACATTCACGTATCTTATGCCTTTATGCATCGGTTTGCGAACCGGAAAATATTATTGGGTTATCACAGTATACGAATTAAAATTCTTTAATCAATATCTGGTTACAAATCTCAACACGTCATACCACCATTATTACATAAATGGATGACACATCATATCTTATCATATATTATCATGACTATAAACTTTGTCTACCACTTATCCTAAATTTCCTCCGTAAATTACGGAAATCTTTTTGCTATAAATACGTATTCAAGGAGACGAATATATCATTCGGTATTCAATACCCATTTCATATCAAACCCTATTCCAAACATATAATATGAATTTCTCAAACTCTTCAAGCTCCCAAGGCAGCGTAACCGGAACAAACGAACCAATCAGCCATCATCTATTCTGGATGAATTGGGGATGGGTTCGTAGCTGACTCAATCAATGGAGACAAGAAGAAGGTGATCCCTTCCACCAACCGAATTCACCTCTTGGCGAAGAACCTGAAGCGCTTACCGACGAACAAGTCCGAAACACCATTTTCTCTCTTCTTTCCAGGGTATCCCGTCACGAATATATAATATCGAAGATTCTAGATCTTATTCACCCCCTTGTTCCAACCACCAATCATCCCAGAATAATAGAAGAAGTCAACAAGCTTCGCGCTCGAGTAGTGGCTCTGGAAAATCTGGTGCGAAACCTACGAACACCAGCAGCAGCACCAGCAGCATAACCAGCATCACCACCAGTACCATCAGTACCATCAACATCACTACTAACAGCATCAGCTTCATCAACAACAACATTCGCATCCCCCGCCTCAACAACACACTCAGTACCTCAAACATCAACATGATACGCCCCATAGATACCAAGGAATATTAGCAATAAAGAGTTAAGATGTATTGACTCATTCTTCGTGAAGAATTATATATGTATACCTTATATATATATATGATTTGGAACAATAATAAATCTTGTCGTACTAAGCAATTACGTGAGAATCTCAACTAGTATGTACTACTTGGTTAATTCATATCACTACTATGCTATGATGTACACCCTTCGCTAATGACTTAACAATTGTTAATCACTGCTTCAGCACAATAAACTCCATTTCATAATAAATCAAGTATAACGATGAATGTATTGATTCATAACTTCATTAGCGAAATATTTCGCAACAATTATAAAATCTCTAAGATTTTGGAGATTATTTACTCTCGTTCCAAACCGCAAATCAAATGAGTTTAATATATATTAACTCATTAAATTCATGATTATATCTGAAGAATACATATATGAACGTATATCTTCATAAAGATTGTAAAAACTGTTAATTGTGAAAATATTTTAACAGGTAGGTAATACCCGAGAAATATTTACATCTCACATAAATACACTGTACATTCTTCAATTTCGATTCATAAATCATTAATTATACTCACTGCCTTCACTGTGATACACAATCATTTTCATACAAATTTAATTACACATTCTGAAATTAACATACCAGAATTCAAGTAAAGCTTTAGCAGGTGTTATCATCCTAAAGATCACTACATTCATGAATTATATTCATTCGTATTCTATGATGAATTATCACATCAAACCACCGAAATTATCATCAACAACGCCTATTCGTTAACCATTAGATCCGTTGACGATTACAATCAGCGTTTAATCATCTAAAAAATAAAATTTCTTGAAACCATCTCGGATTGATAACCAATGATTCAGATATGGTAGCATTAAATGCAGAGGAAACAAAAGAATTTTCCTCGTCATTGGAACTTAGAAATTCTGAGATATCACTGTATCTTTCGTTATAAATATCCTCTATATTTCTGAAGATATCTTTATAACGATTCTTGTCAGCAATTAATTATCTCTTTGCGATATCTTTATCACATCATAAAGGAAACTGTTTTAGTTTCTATATTCTGTAAAGTTCAAGTTTAAATTATGAATGATTTGAAGTAGTGTTGGGAATTGAAGCATGAGTTAGTATAATATAATGACGTCAGGCCAACGTGATTATATTACAGTAAGTCATGCTAAATTTTTAATGGAAGATGATGATTCATAGACTTTATAATCATCATTTGCCGTGTTACACGACTCTTATCTATTTAAACTCTAAACATATCAAGAAAATATTTTTCTTGATAATTCGGTCTTTTCCGAATATTCTGGTAATATGACAAATCAAATCGTGCTATTACCTTTCCTTCTGCTTTGAATATCGTGATCATTCGAAACTTCATACCTACGAATTCTGGACCGTTACTTGCTTTACAAAAGTATGAAGCTTCGACATATAAGGGAAAATATAAATCCCGATAACAACACTAAAATTACAAACCGTGTATATCAATGCGTATAGTAATATAAAGACACGGGAGAACTAAAAACACAATAAATCCTAGAGCATAGTAGAAGTAAACAGACTCCTCTTGTGGGAGTTGGAAAAGAAGGATGATTGTGGCGATAACCAATATAATGTCAAAGACAAGAACTGGATTGAGCATATTAACAAAAATTTTGAAAGTATGAATTGAGAAAGAAAGTATATAAGTGGTGAAGATAATGAAGCGGAAGAAGCTAATTTATAGCAAAAATTCCAGACACAGCAATCGAGGTAATTCACCGCCTTTAATTAAAGAAAATCCTAATTTTTGTAATTACCAGAAAATCAAATCTTATAAAGATTTCGAAGATTTCTTTAATTCCTTGAAATCCGGAAATCAATCGTAACTACGTCAAAAGTTAAGGCAAACATTTAATTTTCTCATTTACTCTTTTACGAAAGCTTCGTTTATACTCTTTCTATAATCGAATTACTTTATCCATATTATTTAATGTCGATAAAACTCTAATTCATCATTCTTGTTATAAAGAATGACGATCTCTGTCAAATTTCATGACTATGATTTTCATGAACTCCTCTCTGTTTTGTCTGCCTAATATTGCAGCATAAACGCTCAAGGTTTTAAATGAGCTCAATATTATTCATAACACATTTCATGTATCCAATTTACTGAAATGACTTGCATAACATCATCATTTTGAATGATCTCTGCATTAATGATAAAATGCACTTCGTAGAAGAACCTATATAGATTATGGTTTGTATGACTTAAACGCTTGAAACAAAACAATATTCTATCCTTTGGAAAACACGCAAGGCCCCGAACATACCTGGGAACGTGAAGACCAAATGAAACAGAAATATCCCCATCTCTTCTCAACCGCTGATGCATCCGAGAAGTCTACCTAAAACTTCGGGACGAAGTTTTTATTAACGGGGAGGTACTGTAACAACCCTCACTTTTCGACTTCTAAATTACTGAATTAACCCTAGGGTTATATGTCTGACTATATGTATTAAGGGTTGTTATATACAATTAAATATTGACCGAATAGTAATTTTTAGTCAGCAATGTACGCTTAAATAAATAATATATTATTAATTTATATAATTTGACATAATTTAACTAAGTATATAAACTTTGTATCACTTTTATTATTTAGTTAATGTATTATATATTTAACTATATAATAAATCCAATTATATATAAATGTAATAATATTTACAAACTTACTAAAACTATAGTTTAATAATTAAAATCATAATTATTATTAAAAATACAAAATACCGAATTATTTATTATTTTTATGCAAAATTTGTATTTATTAATTAAATAAAACAAAAATAAATAAAAATAAAAATAAAATATTATTGACAAATATTCTTGGAAAAACATTAAATAAATTTGTTTATTTACATAAAAAAATCCTTAAAATAAATAATAAATAAATAAATAAATAAATAAATAAATTACTTTTTAATTAAAAATTTTAATGGAAAAACTACTTTTATTATTTTATTTTGTGCATTATCCCATGACCTAACATTTAATACTTTTTAATTTTAAAATCCCATTAAGAATTAAATATTTCTTTTTCTTTTAATTATTTTATTCTATTTACGTAATTTTTTCAAGTATAAATACCCCTCATTTCTCATTCAAACTCACACCAAAATTTCTCTCATTCTCTCTTTGAAGAATTACTACTAGTAAGTATTCTTTTCTTACTTTTTATTTTTTTTACTTTTCACTTTTTACTTTTTACTTTTTACTTCGGTTATTATTTTTACCGAAATATGTAAATAATGTTATAAATTATATGCAATTAAAAATAAAATAAATAACATGTATACACTATTACTATTACTAGCACCTATAACCTACTACTTATATTGTAATATAAAAACATTTTGGGATATGTATTAGAGATGTATAGATCTTCGAACTTTCTTGACGAATGGTTTCTATGAGATTCTAGGCAGAGGGTTTGGATTTCCGATTTAAAGGGTCCTATGGATCAAGCACCTAGATCTAAATTAGCCATTCGAAGGGAAAGGGGTGATTGGAAGCTTATCTAATACGACAAGTATCCTAAAATGGAAAACACTGATAAAAGTAGAAACTCTCTAGTCATAGAAACTTAGTAAAATAAGAAACTTTCTAAAAATGGAAACTTTATAAAAATAGTAACTTACTAGGAATAGAAACTTAGTAAAACAAACTATACTTAAACTTAAACATGGGCAAAACACTTAACTACTCTTAAATGTCAATAGGTTGACTTTCCTGCTCACTCGTTCAACTCTTTATTCCGAGGAATAACACTCTCTCTACTTACTAAGGTGAATTCATAGCCCCTCTTTAATTACTAGCAAACTTACTTACTTTTACTTGGGGTGAGACACATGATTTTTTTACTTATTACACTTTAGACACAAGTACCAAACTGTTAAACTATGCTATACCCGGCTATGTCCGACTAAGTCCCTACAGTGATATTTTTAATTGCTGCGGCATACTTAATTATTGGGGGTAGGCCTATCGGGAGTAACGTCCCCGATACATTTGACCAAGTCATTGTATTACTTAATAATGAAATTAAACCAACAAGGACAGACACAACTTGTCATGGGGCAAACTTGAACGTTTAGTCTAAATATCACGCATTGGCATAACTTTTTGATCCTGCGGGAGATCAACTTTACAAACTAAATCTTGTGGTCTAAAACAACGACAAACTTTTTGTTAAACCTATGAACTTCACTCAACCTTTTTGGTTGACACTTTAGCATGTTTTGTCTCAGGTGCTGTTTGATTCAAGCTCTTATACTTACTGCTTATGTGATGCTACTTGGACATAGGATCAAGAGATATCGCATTTATTACTTCTGCATGTGAACATTTACGATATTGTTATTCTTGTCATTGTAACGACATTTCATTTTCCGCAGCGTACTCATTAAAGTTAAATTCATCATTTAGTATTATTCTCGTTTATTATAATATGTTGGTATGTTTTGATAATAGTGATGTTCCTTCCAGACCCTATTGGGAGGATGTTACAGCTGGCGCAGATTTCGAAATTGATTTGATACCAATCAAACTGGGAAGTTTTGACGTGATCGTCGGTATGGATTGGTTGAGCAAGATAAAGGCCGATATTATATGTGGAGATAAAGCACTTCACATACCACAAGGAGATGGCGAACCACTGGTTATCTATGGAGAGAGATGTACCTTGAAGTTGAACCTCATTAGTTGCGTAAAAGCACAAAAGATTATGAAGAAGGGACGTTTTGCTGTCCTAGCACATGTGAAACCGGTAGAAACTGAGGTGAAGAGCGTGAACGACGTTCGAATTGTGAATGAATTTTCCGATGTCTTCCCAGAGGAATTGCCTGGATTGCCGCCGCAGAGAGCCGTAGAGTTTCAGATTGATTTAGTTCCAGGAGCTGCACCTGTAGCTCACGCACCTTATAGACTCGCACCTTCCGAGATGCAAGAATTACAGAGCCAACTACAAGAACTGCTTGATCGAGGGTTTATCCAACCAAGTTTCTCGCCTTGGGGCGCACCTGTTCTGTTTGTGAAGGAGAAGGATGGATCCTTCCGTATGTGTATCGAATACCGTGAACTCAACAAATTGACTATCAAGAATCGGTATACTCTTCCACGAATTGACGATATTTTTGATCAACTACAGGGATCGAGTGTCTACTCAAAGATCGATTTGCGATCCGGATATCACCAGCTGAGAGTGAAGGAAAGTGACGTGATGAAAACTGCATTCAGGACCCGTTATGGTCATTATGAGTTCCTCGTGATGCCATTCGGTTTGACAAATACACCTGCCATGTTCATGGACCTCATGAATCGTGTCTGCAAGCCGTACTTGGATAAGTTTGTTATCGTCTTCATAGATGATATCCTCATCTACTCTAAGAGCGAAGAAGAACATGAGCAACACCTTCGACTTGTGCTTGAACTCTTGAGACAAGAGCAACTTTACGCCAAATTCTCAAAGTGTGAATTTTGGTTGAAGGAAGTCCAGTTTCTGGGTCATGTTGTGAGCGACCAGGGTATCAAAGTTGATCCCGCCAAGATTGAAGCCATCAGCAAGTGGGAGACCCCACTACTCCAATGCATATTCGCCAATTCCTAGGTCTCGCCGGTTACTACCGAAGATTCATCGAAGGATTTTCTCTGATTGCGCGTCCTTTGACCGCGCTAACTCAGAAGGGCAAGAAGTTCATTTGGGAACCCGCACACGAATCAGCATTCCAAACTTTGAAGAAGAAGTTAACCACCGCACCTATCCTATCACTTCCCGAAGGCAGTGACGATTTCATTGTTTATTGCGATGCTTCGAAGAGTGGTTTTGGTTGTGTACTAATGCAACGATCAAAGGTTATTGCCTATGCCTCCCGCCAATTGAAGATTCATGAGCTGAACTACACTACTCACGATCTTGAACTTGGAGCCGTTGTCTTTGCACTCAAATTGTGTAGACATTATTTATATGGAACTAAGATCACTATCTTCACCGATCACAAGAGTCTCCGGCACATCTTTGATCAGAAGCAACTGAATATGAGACAGCGTCGATGGATTGAGATGCTGAATGACTACGATTGTGAACTCCGTTATCACCCTGGCAAGGCCAATGTTGTAGCTGACGCTTTAAGCCGAAAGGAGAGGACGGTACCTCTTCGTGTTAGGGCTCTGAACATCACCATCCATTCGAACCTCAACAGCCAGATCAGAGTAGCCCAAGATGAGGCTCTCAAGGAGGAGAACATATCTCACGAACATTTGAACATACTTGTCTCTCGATTCGAGGTTAGGGATACTGGACTCCGATATGATACTGGAAGAATATGGGTACCTCTTTATGGAGATCTACGGAACCTTATACTTGATGAAGCACACAAATCGAGATATTCGATTCATCCTGGAGTAGGCAAGATGTACCACGACCTTAAGGAACGGTATTGGTGGCCGAATCTCAAGAAGGACATTGCGACTTATGTTGGAAAGTGTTTGACCTGCTCGAAGGTTAAAGCCGAGCATCAGAGACCTTCTGGCTTACTTCAACAGCCAGAAATCCCACAATGGAAGTGGGAATGGATAACAATGGATTTCATCACCAAGCTACCAAAGACGGTGGGCGGATACGATACTATTTGGGTTATTGTTGACCGCCTTACCAAATCTGCACATTTCTTAGCGATGAAGGAAACTGATACAATGGAAAGACTTGCTCAATTATACATCAAGGAGGTTGTATCTCGTCACGGTGTACCTTTATCGATCATCTCCGATCGCGATCCCCGTTTTGCTTCTAGATTTTGGCGTTCTTTGCAAGAAGCCATGGGAACTTATCTCGACATGAGTACTGCTTATCATCCTCAGACTGACGGGCAAAGTGAACGAACGATTCAGACGTTGGAAGACATGTTGCGTGCATGTGTCATTGATTTTGGAAAGGCCTAGGAAAGGTATTTGCCACTAGCCGAATTCTCGTACAACAACAGTTATCACTCTAGCATTAATGCTGCACCTTTTGAAGCATTGTATGGCCGTAAGTGCCGATCTCCTATTTGTTGGGCCAAAGTAGGCGAAAAGCAAATCACCGGACCCGAGGTAGTCCACGAAACGACAGAGAAGATTGCTCATATTCAAGCTAGACTTAAGACTGCCCGTGATCGCCAAAAGAGTTATGCCGATCTTAAACGAAAAGACTTTGAATTCAACGTTGGTGATCATGTAATGTTAAAGCTTGCACCTTGGAAAGGTGTGATCCGTTTTAGAAAACGTGGAAAGTTAAACCCACGATACATTGGTCCTTTTGAAATCTTGGAATGTGTTGGACCCGTTGCATACCGTTTGGATTTACCAGCACAATTGAGCTCAGTTCATCCTACCTTCCATGTGTCAAACTTGAAGAAGTGTCTTGCTGCACCTGAACTTATCATACCACTTGAGGAACTTACGATTGATGACAAACTCCACTTTGTGGAAGAGCCTGTTGAGATTATGGATCGTGAGATCAAAACTTTGAAACGCAACAAGATTCCGATCGTCCGAGTGCGATGGAATGCCAAACGAGGACCTAAGTTTACTTGGGAGCGAGAGGATCAAATGATGCCGAAGTATCCTCACCTTTTCCCGACTCCTCCATCTACCTCAACTTAAAATTTCGGGACGAAATTTTTTTTAACAGGTGGGTAATGTAACGACCCTGGATTTTTCAACATTTATTTATTAATAATTACTATTATTAATACGTGTGATTAAATGAATGTATGTTATTACATTTACATGTTGCCATGATTGCCCGTACTTGACTTTTAAATGCCCGAAACGTCTTTGTGACACACGAAACTTCACGAATAATATTTTTAGATATTATTTGCATTCATGATTAAGGATTATTAATCATTTTGATTAACTATAGCTATTAGTTAATTACTTGGGCTTTAATTGAGTTTATTTGTTAATTAAATGAACTTGGGCTTTATTAGTGTTATGGACTTGTGACTTTGGGCTTATAAGCCCACCCTACCTTTTAAGTGAACTACTTAGCCCATGTCTTTCAAAGTGTAAGTATCATTTAGTGACATAACTAGCTAGTTGGTTCATTTGGAATCTAGTTAACTCTTAATCCCCATGCAACTACACCTTTTATCCACACTTTTAAGGCTTTACATGCAAGGACCCAAAAAACAAATCCCTCCCCCTTTTTGCTCAACCAAACCGTCGGTTTGGGGACACCCATAAGGGGTTTGATTTCATTTTTTTTTCTCATAACTCTCACACTTGTATGCTCTCTCAAAAACACACACAAGACTTGCTTCCATTTTTCCTCTCTTTTTTCTCTAGTTGTTGTAAGTAACTTGAACAACTTCTTCTTCTTTTCTTCTTGCTTAAAACCGAAACTAGAACACCCTTTAATCATCATCATCACTTGTTCTTTGATTATTGTTTTGTTACTTGTTGTAGTTGTTACTTACTTATAGTTATTACTTACCTAGTTTCAAGAATCAACTTACTAGTTTCATTCTTCTTTATCTTGTATTTTCAAGAACACAAGAACTAAACTTACTAGTTTATGTTCTACATATATTGTTTCAAAAGTTTGTAAGTTCATGTGTTGAAAGCATACTTGTGATTCATGAAATAAACTTTAAAGTTTACTTTCCTTAAAGATCAAGCTTAGGCTTGAATCTTTAAAGTATGCAAACCATGAACTTAATTACTTGTTTACTTAGCTATTTACTTCATTTACTTGCACTTTAATTTCATGATTTATGTTATTATTGGTCAAGTGTTACTAGTTAACCTTGATCTCATTTCTCTTGAACTAAAAGTTAACTTAAAAGTTCAAGAACATGTAAATAAGTTTTCTTTAAATATAACTTTGTATACTTATGCTTGATCTAGACTTTTGAGTCTTGGATCTTCAAGATCTAACTAAGAACTATGTTCTACATCTTAAGATCTTGATTAGTTAGTTTATTTTCAAGTTTGTAACTTGTTATTAGCTTTAAAGTTCATGTATGTGTTAGATCTAAGACCTTGATGTAACTTTGGTTCATCAAAACACTTACAACTCTTAAGTGAAGTTGTGCTACATGTCTTAGACTTGCACAAGGGTTATGATGGTCCAACCTTGGTAAAGATGATGTAAACACATCAATGAGTTGTACACTTGAAGCTATAGGCATCAAGGATGAGAACCATGATGAACACCAAGCACCAAACTCACAGGAACCCATTTTTATTCTGCTTACTGTTCTCTGCCTACTGTTCTTCTGTTTCTGTAACAGACCAGTAGACCTGGGCTGTTGTAATTATGATTTTCAAATAGATCTTTTCGATTAGATAACTTTTCATATAGGACTCGTCTTAATCCGAGTTACGGTTTAGGATTTATGGCCCTCCGATCGTCACTATGTCCTTTAACGTTATGCAGAAATTTCTGACCTACTCGCACTTAGACCATCGCCACGGTCAAACGAAGATGAGTTTGCTTCTGTAAATTTTACCACACTTAAAGGACTCATAGACAGAGCCATGGCCGCTGGTCTCACCTTATTTCAGTAGGTATAGAGGCCGTGGTGACTGACTGAAATCAGACTTTGTTTTAAACTACTTTCCTAAACGAAACCTACTTTACACCTTTTGTTAAATGATGAATGATGATGACCCTTAAGACCTTATTTACATACTTTTAAACCTATTAAGACAATTTACTGACTTAGTACTATTTTCCTTAGGTTGAGTACCTTCAGACCAATTACTTGCACACTTTTTCCGAACCGACTTTACGACTACATTATCATTGTGAGTTATAGCATTCCCTTTTTACTTTAACTTATTTTGGGAACTGAGAATACATGCGGATTTTATGTTTTACATACTAGGCATGAGTACTTAAACTTATATATGTGTGGGTTATATAACGGCAGAAACATTCCCTTTAGCTCGGTAACGTTTAGTCATTGGTTTTTGAACCGGTGAACGCGAATCTTAGATATGGATCCATAGGGTTTGACATCCCCACTCGGGCTAGTAGCGCTAGCATTTAATGGGTGTTTAATACTTCGTAGACATACGCACTTGCCAAGTGTACTTTCAGGGGGTATAAACGTTAAGTTAGTTATCAAGTGCCCACGGTTAACATATACTTTATCATACTGTTTTGAAACGCTCTTTGTAGCACTGAAATCTCATGGCCTACCTTACATACTGTTATACTTAAACTATAGCTCAACAACCTTTGTGTTGACTTTTTTAAGCATGTTTTTCTCGGGTGCTTGAGGTTAGCTTCCGATGTGTACTAGTCGTGCTGTAGACACCCGCTGCTTAGAGTTGTCATCGCATGAACTACTTTACCTTGCATTCAAACTTTAGTACTTTTGAACTATGACTTGTAACGACCATTGTGGTCACATACATTTATTATTTGCTTCTACTTAGTGAAGCATGCTTTTGGATTGTAAAACATTCGATGTTGGTTTAGACATCACTTTATTTATGAATGCAAACTCTTTTTGAAAACGCATATAGTACTTAACCTTGTAATGATCCTGTTGTTGATGATCCTTACACGATGGTTTTGTACGGGGCACCACACCATACCTACGAATTCTGGACCATTACTTACTTTATTGAAAGTCGGGAAGAGAAAATAAAAGTATGAAACTCCAAAATATAAAGGAAATGAAGAGGGTGGATTTATAGTAAAAATATCCGACAAAGCAATCGAAATAGATTATTGCATTTAATCAAATGAGATTCTAATTTCCTTAATTACCGGAGAACCAAATCTTAATACGAAGATTTCCTCTAAATCCCTTAAATTCCGGAAATCAACCGTGAATACGTCATCGGTTAAGACGAACTTGCATTTACTCATTTCATTCTTTTGTGATAGCATCACTCGTGCTCTTCGAGTAATTGAATTATCTTATCCATATTACTCAACAGTAATAAAACTCTATTTATCAGCTCATATTCATCAGGAAAACATTCTTACTACTATCCATGATGATCTCGATCAAATTTCGGGGATGAAATTTATTTAACGGGTAGGTACTGTGACGACCTGGAAATTTCCGACCAAATTTAAACTTAATCTTTAAATGATTACGACACGATAAGCAAAGTCTGTAATGTTGAGTCTCAAAAAATTTTGAACTGATTCATATATTCAATTGACCTTCGACCATTCCCGACGATTCACGAACAACTATTTGTATATATATATATATATATATATATATATATATATATATATATATAATAATTTGAAATATTATTTATAATATATGATTTAATTGTTGAAAATAAATATGTAAAATAATATGCGATGTAATGAAAACTATTATATATATATATATATATATATATATATATTATTTGTAAAAAATATAAAATTATATTAAAATCTAATTGTTTAAAAATATATAATATATTTGTTTTAGTAATTAAACTTGTTATTTTAAAACTGTTTATATATAGAAAGAGAATATATATTAAAAATAAATGATTTCGAGCTTAATTAGTAAACGTCAGTAACACTCGGTTGACGTTTTGTTAGTTTTAATATAGATATAGTACATGTTCATGAAGGATTGAAATAAAAGTTGGACTGTAAATTGATTACGAAGATTTTAGATTTGTTAAATATATTTTTACTTTTTTAAGTTCAAATATTAGTACTCCGTACATATTAATTGGAACAGAAAATAAATAATTATATAACCTTTTTGATCAGGTTCCAAACAGTTAATGACTGAAATAATTAAACATATTTAAACTAAAAATTTGAGATTTTTAGGAACACTTTTGTACGTTAACTGTTTAGCAATGGACACGATATAGTCATTCCAAGAAATGGTGTCGGTAGCAAACATACAATTAAAATTCACGAGTGATTAATTGAATGATTTTAAAAGTTGTAAGTGGAAGTTTATTCTAAACTCTTTCTATTATATATAATATACATATACATGTATTGCAAGAGACAAACCCCCACATCACCTCTATCACTTTCCTCTCTTTTTCTTCTGCACGACAAAAATTGTTTTCAAATTCACTCATCCCACTTGATTATTATTAAATTATATTATATTTATATTATTATTAAGTATTAAGTATTAAGTATTAGATTATAGTTAAGTTATAGATATAGTTATATATACATATATGGTTTATGTACACACATATAATACAACATACTTCTCCTTCTTCTTCGGCTCTTAAATCACAACCACGGGCCACCTTCAACCTCCGGTAATCACTCTGCCACCGGCCATCCAACACCACCATCAACCATCATCTCCATCTCTCGCTCTCTCTCTAAATTTCGTTGATAACCAACACCTACATCACCTCACCTCATTCATCACCCAACCACCACCACACCCGTCACTATGGCAATCATCAAACCCACACCACTTTTGTTCTTTCTGTTTGTTCGAAAATCAAACCACACGACCCCCAATTCTGTTCGGTTATAACATATAAAACCCATCGAGAATCACCTTTGATCAACCACCCTCTCCACAATTTTTCTTCTCGTTTTGTTTCTGTAAGAAGCCAAACCCCTACGGTCACCATGTTGCAACTTCCATCGATCACCTAGTGCTACTGTTACAGTAAGCTTTTTATTTATATTTTATTTCCATTTCGAACAGCTTATGCTGCTATGGTTACGCTACTACTTGTTGTTCATATGTCCAAAAACCACCCTAACTACTGCTGCCATTCGAGTGAATATGTTATGATAATGGTGACTGTAATTAATAATAATTCGTAAGATAATGAATGAAGAAGATGATTAACGAGCTATTGTTATCTGCAACTATTCGAATGGCTAGTTCTTTTCTATTTCGATCTGAAGAAGACGATGAACCACATGCACACCCACAAACTTACTTTTACTGCTACTGTTGCCAGATGAACCACACACACAACCACAAACATTCGATCACCTTCTGCTGCTGTTTAAATGAAAACAATAATAATGTAATTGCTCCTGTTACAACGAAGATGATGATAAGAGTGATACAGTGTTGATGATGGAGAATTGATTTAATGATGGTGATCATGATGATTGTTATAGGTGATGATAACAATAAACGATGATACTGTAATTAGGTTATGACGTTGAAGAGGAACCGAAGTATTTTATTGTTGGTTGCTGCTATCATTAAAAAAATTTTTAGACCGTAAACGGATTGAGCTACCAGATTTTCACTTGGGCCAACATAATTCGAATAAGCTGACGGGCTGAGAGCCAAATTATTATTGTTAGTTGGGCCGTTACTCTTCTGTTTCTAATTGGGCCGCGGAATTTCTTTTGATTATTGGGCCAATGAGTATTTATTTGTGTTAGGCCGAAATGAGAAACGGAGGGTTAAATAAATTTCGGGCATAATATATTTCAGAAAGAAAAAGAGGGTTTAATGGTTAAGGGGTGTGGTTGTTAAGCAGGAGTTCTTGGGTTCGAGTCCGGGCATAGGCATTTATTTTTGGAACTTTTTCTTGAGAGGTTATTATTATTATTATTATTATTATTATTATTATTATTATTATTATTATTATTATTATTATTATTATTATTATTATTATTATTATTATCATCATCATCATTTTTACTACTAGTATCATTATTATTATTACAACTATATTATTATTAAAAGAATCATTTTTAGTAAAATTATTATTTTTATTAAAGTTATTATTAAAGTTATCATTTTAAAAATTAACATTTTTATTATTACTATTATTACTATCATTACTATTATTATCTCTAATCTAGTATTATTACAATTATTAACTTAACAAATAAGTGATCTTTATATAAAAAATATATTTAATAACCATAACTTAACTATATTAATATCTTTACTTATTTAAAATAGATAAATGAATATACTTAATTAAATAATAAAACCTATAATTAAATAATAAAACCTATAAGTTATTAATATAAAAGTGTTATCACTAATATATATATATATATATATATATATATAAATATATATATATATGTATATATATATATATATATGTATATATATATATATATATATTTGTTCGAATACAATTATATGTGTTAATATATATATATAAATGATATAGGTTCGTGAATCCGAGGCCAACCCTTCATTGTTCTGTTCAGTCGTATGCATATTTTTACTACAAAATATCGTATAGTGAGTTTCATTTGCTCCCTTTTTAAATGCTTTTGCAATATATATTTTGGGACTGAGAATACATGCGCTGCTTTTATAACTATTTTACGAAATAGATACAAGTACTTGAAACTACATTCTATGGTTGAATTATTATACCGGATATCACCCTTTTAGCTTGGTAGCCTAAGAATTTGGGAACAGACCCCCAAATTGACGCGAATCCTGAAGATAGATCTATGGGCCTAACGAACCCCATCCAGGTTATGGATGCTTTAGTACTTCGATTTTATATACAGATGAGTGTACCTGTATATTGGGGATATTTTAGATGCATTTGTTAATGTCGGTTACCAAGTGTTCACCATATGAATGATTTTTAATTCGCAGGTTATGCGTACTATTTTGTACTCGGGTTACGTGTACAATTAAATATCTGAAATCTTGTGGTCTATTAAAATGATGAAAATGAATGATTATGATAAACTAATGAACTCACCAACCTTTTGGTTGACACTTTAAAGCATGTTTATTCTCAGGTGTTAAAGAAATCTTCCGCTGTGCATTTGCTCATTTTAGAGATATTACTTGGAATCATTCATGACATATTTCAAAAGACGTTGCATTCGAGTCGTTGAGTTCATCAAGATTATTATTAAGTCAATTATAGTTGGATATATTATGAAATGGTATGCATGCCGTCAACTTTCGATGTAAAGAAAGTTTATCTTTTAAAAATGAATGCAATATTTGTAAAATATATCATATAGAGGTCAAATACCTCGCAATGTAACCATATGTTATTGTATTCGTCCTTATGGATTAGGACGGGTCGCTTCAATTTTTAGCTTCATAATAATATTAAGGTTCAATAGACTTATCTAGATTAGATAAGAAACACAAATAAGATGTAGAAGTAATTTTTGAAAAATTATATACATTTTGAATGGAGTATTTAACTTTGGTATTAACATCATACTCAACTTTTTTGGAATACTTTTTGGTCTTGTGAACCTTCTTACAACACTTTGATCAACATTGTTGTCATCTTCTGTATTAGTTTGCATAAAAATTAAATTGATTTTCATTATTGCTCTAAGGGATAAATGAATTAACATTTGAACTAGTGGTATCATTTTGGTGATTACTCTGATGATCGCTGCCACTAGCTTCATTTGATGAACTAGTGGTATCAACTTGTTGATCACTGCCACAAGCTTCATTAGGTCCAGACATTTCTCTCCTTTCATCATTGGAACTTAGAAAATTAGAGGATGGTTTTAAAAAGACTCAAAGAAAGACAAATATTCATAGTTAACTTTAGTATTTTTTGAAAATTTTCCAGTAGTTTTCAACATAAAAGGAAACACAGTCTCATAAAATTTATATCTCTAGAAAATAAAAAAATTTATCATCAAGACTATCAAATTATTCTTAGCCTTTGCTGCTTTTCAAGAACTTCAAGGTTTTCCAGATGGATGAAAAATCTGCTTTTCTGAATGGAAAGTTGCAAGAAGAACTTTATGTTGAGCGGCCGCCAGGTTTAATAAGTAGTAAATATTCAAACCATGTCTATAAATTAGACAAAGCTCTTTATGGTCTTAAACAAGCCTCTAGAGCATGATATGAGACACTTAATGTGTATATCACTAGTTTAAACTTCAAAGTTAGAAAAATTGACACCGCTCTTTTCTCAAAAGAGATTGTTGGTGAGCTCTTTCTAGTACATATTTATGTGAATAATATCATTTATGGTTTAATGAATGAAAAACATTGTCAAGAATTTGCAAACCTTAGGTCACAGACATATGAAATGAGTTTACAAAGATATTTGCAATATTTTTTTGGATTACAAATTAAACAATTTGATGATGACATTTTTATAAGTCAAGATAAATATATCAATGATATGTTAAAGAAATTTGGCCCAATATCACCGAGTATAGAAGTATGATTTGATCCCTACTTTATCTTACAGCCAGCAGGCCAGCTTTTATCACATGTCACTGTGCTAGATATCAAGCTAGTCTTAAGGAGTCACGCATGTTAGCTGTAAAAAGGATATTTAGGTATCTAAAGGGTAATCCCAAACGTGGTCTCTGGTATCCCAAAGACCAAGATTTTACTCTAATAGGTTATTCAGATGCAGACTTTGCAGGTTGTAAAATAGATAGGAAGAGTACAACTGGTGGTTGCCAGTTGCTGGGTGAAAGGCTAGTCAGTTGGACCAGGAAGAAGTAGAATACTATCTCAATATCTACTGCTGAGGGAGAATATGTCTGGTGGTAGTTGTACTGCTCAAGTATTGTGGACGCAAAGCCAGCAAAATAATTATGGTATTCATCTCACAAAGACTTCAATCTATTGTGATAATTCTATTGTCATTACCATCACCAACAATCCTGTAATGCACTCAAGGACCTAGCATATGCCAACGTATAATGTCTTACTCTCATGAACCAATTCCTGATTATTTTTTATATTTTCATCCACGGCGAGATGCTATCGGGTTATTGGGTTTTAATGTTTTCAAAAATGAACATCGGCGATACGACAATTAGCATAGGGTACTACCCCAGATGCTTTTGATGAGTATTTACATATGCGCCAACAAACATCTTACTATTGTTTAAATAATTTTTCTTAAAGTGTGTTTCATTTGTTTGCGTTTAAGTATTTGAAAAAACCGACTCCAAACGACGTACAACTTTTAATGGCCAAGCATGCAGAAAATACATGGTTTCCCGGGAATGTTAGGTGGTCTAGATTGTATGCATTGGGCATGGAAATATTGTCCATACAGCTAAAAAGTCCATTATACAATTGACGATCATGGATACCCGACAATCATGTTAGAAGCAGTCGCGTCATATGATTTATGGATTTGACACACTTACTTTAGACCCGCTAGTTCAAACAATGACATCAACGTGCTTAATCAATCCGATTTATTTAACGATTTACTTCAAAACACTGCTCCACCGTGTAATTATTTGGTTGGTGGGTGTCACTTCTAAGGGTTGCGGGGAAAGTCGGATCATCGAAAAAATAATCATTCCACAAATGCATAGCGGTTCCCTCTCGATCTCTTGGTATAAGTCTTCTTGGCGCCCTTGGAATCGGTTCGACAACTTCTTCATTACTTTCATCACTTAGAATATCAAACATATCGAGTGTGACATTGCTAAAATCGGAACTCGCAATTGCTATTGCATCTTGAGTAAGATTTTCAATAACCTTTCTAGGCATTTTTTAGTATAGTTGATGTAAATAAATTGGTGCGAGTATCTATAGTATAGATATGCATTTGATGTAAAATGAAATGGTATGGTATGAAAGTATATATAGGGAAAAACAAGTTAATAATAAAAATAACAAATGTTAAATACTTTGCAAAGGCTATATAGCCGTTTACTTGCTTTTTCTCCGTCCTCATTTACGCGCACACATGACACAATTCAAGGCGAGAAGGTGAAACGGGCTCGAGGGCGAGGGAGGCGCGGGGAATGATATCGATATCGGCGCCTTCGAGGGCCCATAAGAGGGTGGGTGGAGGGCGGTCACTGATAGACATAGTCTAAACATTATACTCTAGTTATTAAAAAAAACTATTTGATGTTTGATGGGTCGAAGCCTCTTTTGTCTTCACTATAGACTATATATGTAGAGAAACATAATTAAAAAATGAGGGAAAAAAAACAAATTTCTTACTTGTCATTTATAAATAAAGAAGATTTTAGCATTAGATATAACTAGTAAAACGGGCCCGCAAACTAATGGCCTATGCGTTTTTAACGGCAGGAAGATTGTGTAAAAAAAGGGAAACAGAATTATCAATATGATGTAGTTAGTTTGTGGAGTTTATTATAGATGTGTGTATGTATTGAATATAATTCGAGATATTTAGCGTTTTTTTAGAAGTGTCCGTTTCGCGTATAGTTAGTCCCGTTGAGTTTGTTAGATTTTTTGAGTTGAACGGTGGGTTCGAAAAAAATTAGCGCGAGGCGAGCGGGAAGATATGTCCCGTTGAGTATTGAATATAGTCCGATGTATTTAGCGTTTTTTTTTAGAATTGTCCGTTTCGCATATAGTTAGTCCCGTTATGTTCGTTAGATTTTTTTGAGTTGAACGGTGGGTTCGCAAAAATTTAGCGTGAGACGAGCGGAAAGATATGTCCCGTTGAAAATATGGGTGAAGTTTGGTTAAGATTTTTAATTAAAATATTAATTTTACACTTTATACCCCTGATTTGAGGGTTGTGGTGTAAGTTGGCACATTTTTTAAGGGGCGATTTGGTTTTTTTCCCCTTTTTCTCCTCTTATCGTTTTGACCAGAAATTGGGTGGGGGTGGGCAAAAACGACCAAAAACTCGGTGTCGATTATTATATATGGATAATACAAAATTGCACCGTTGGCGCCTTAACTTTGTATCAGAAAGCATGTAAAACCTTTTTCTATTTTTTTAGCGTGGTTGACCTTCATCTATCCAAATCTTGCACTGATGACCTTCTGCTAACTTCTGTTAGTTTAGAGTCCGTTAAGTTGGGTCAGGTGTGACTAGGGATGGCAATGGCCACCCGATCCGGTGGATATCCACCCGATCCACCCGCTTCGTGATGGATATGGATGAACCTAAATGGATATGGATAAGGATATGGATGAACCTAAATGGATATGGATATGGACATGGACATGGATGAAAATTTTCATCCATGGATATATCCAATACCACCCGAAATACATATACAAATACATAAATATAGATATATGCTTACATATTTACTATTACAAGTTCATTTATCGTCAGATTTATATTTTTCTTTCAACCTTATAATGAAATAACTATAACTATAATATATTACAATAAAACATGCATATCTAATAAAATAAACTTACAAATTTTATATTTAATTTTTCATAATCCATGTTTTATAGTAAAATTTAACAAATTTTGTTATATCTTCGACAAAGATTACACATTTTTATGGATATAATTTAATTATATCATGTTATATTTATTTCTACTATACTACGTTTGTATTTTAATCGCATATTAGAAAATATCATAACATTTTTTTAATATCCATTGGATATCCATTAACCCGCTTAATCCACTGGATATGAATATTGATGGATGACCTGAAACTAAACGGATATGGATATGGATGGACACAAACTAAATGGATATGGATATGGATACGGCATCACCCGCTCCATATCCGATCCATTGCCATGTGACTCACGTGAGGGCAAAATTGTCATCTACAAGTATAAAAAAGTTTGCTTGGATAAATTCAAGTGATTCAGAGAATAATAGTTTTGCACAAGGATAAATAAGAAACCACAAGCACCAATTACAGCAGCTAAAATTATCAAATCAATTAAAGCTGACGAAGACTTTTCACATGTTGAAATTGGTGTTCTTTTTGGTGTTTTTTGTGCTTGATTAGCCATGTTCATGTGGTGGCTACCCGGAATTGAGCTATGGAAACAGACTATTTGTCAGAATAATCTAAACCCATGAACAAAATCAGACTTAATTAGAACCCATAAACAAAATCAAATTCTGATCAAAGCCAACGAACCAAAATCAAACTTTGATCAAAACTCATATAACAAAATCAATGTTGATCAAAAACTCATATCTTGATCAAAACCCAGATAGAAAAATTAAATTTCAATCAAAACCCAGATAGCAAAATTAAATTTCGATCAAAAACCCAGATAACCTATACAAATTAAGCATCAATCGGAAATTAGATCAAGACAATAGTAAATTAAAAAAGAAAAAAAAAATACCTGTAAATATCGAGATTTTTGGGTAGATGACGAAGAGAATTAATTTATTAGATTAATGAGACAATCACATCCCAGAAACTTGACCCAATCAAATGCATAAATAAATTAGATAAAATAATATTGGGGAAGATTTTAGGGATGTTAAAAACTGACAAGACATAGGTGAATTTGCCAGCTAGCTAGATAAAAAATGAAGAAACTGGTCAAGAGTCATGAATCAATTTGTTTATTAGTCATCATCGTCTCGATCTGTCTTTAATAATAGTAAGGATAGGAGACAAGAGTCACGAGTTTGTTTTGGGTAATAAAAAGACAAAATTGGGTAATAATAGCCCTTTGACTTTGTATTAAAAACATGAAAAACCTTTTCGTTTATTAGTGACCGGACGATTTACCCTCACGTGAGTCACACCTAACCCAACTTAACGGACTCTAAACTAACAGAAGTTTGCAAAAGGTGATTGGTGCAAGATTTGGATAGATGAAGGTCGACCACGCTAAAAAAGTAGAAAAATGTTTTACATGCTTTTTGATACAAAGTTAAGGAGTCAACGGTGCAATTTTGTCTATGGATAATTACAAACTTCCAAAATAATGAGATAAATTACAGGTAGTTCATATACAGAGTACTATGGTAATTTCTTGTTTTTATGGCTTAGAATTGAAATTAAAGTGAAAGAAATCATAAAAAAAAAAAAAAAAAATGCAAAATATAGAATTTGTCTAAACTCCACTAATACCATCGCCATTATCTTAGACCCCTTGTATCGGAGGTACAACAACGGCGTGGGAGGGTGAGCTGGCACCCGGCGCCGCCCCCCACTGCAGTATCAAGGCGTTGCCGAAGAGAAAAAAAGGGGCGTGGGGCGGTATCCAACGGGGAAGGCAACGGCATTGTTGGGGTGGCTGGGACACGTGGCACTGTTTGGTTGGATACTTTCATAGTATCCGTTGGCAAATAAATAAAAAAAAAATTCCTATATTTTTTATCCTATTTATATACCTAATTTTAACTCATTTTACACCCATTCTTTCTTTCAATCTTATTTTTTCTTTTCAAATTAATCACTCTAAACATTATACATTATGGAGAAAACGTTCAAGATGCTCCAATTTTTAATTGATGACGATTCGGATGATAAAAAATGGTTAACCTTGTTAGTAGTATGGGCGAAGAAGAAGTGGAGGGAGAAGCTAGTAGTTCGCGAGTCCCTCGAACCCGAATTTATATTCCAAGGGATCGTGAAAGTGCGGCTGACAGATTATTCAATGATTATTTTACGGATTCACCAGTGTATCCGGAAAAGAAATTCAAAAGACGTTTTCGAATGAGTCGTCAATTATTTCTCCGAATAGTCGAAGGTATATCTAACTTTAATTGTAGTGATATTCCCGAATATTTTATGTATTTTAGAGAACGTCCCGATGCCGCTGGTCGTCAAAGTTTGACAATATTATAAAAGTGTACCGCGGCCATACGTCAAATGGCGTATGGAACTACACCTGATATGTTTGACGAATACATAAAAATTGGTGAGAAAACTGCTGCTTTATGTTTAGATTATTTTTGCAAATGCGTATTTCATTTGTTTGCGAGAGAGTATTTGAGAAAGCCAACAACCGAAGATATTGCTCGGCTTTATAATTTTCACGCACAAAAACATGGTTTACCCGGTATTCTTGGTAGTATTGATTGTATGCACTGGGAGTGGAAGAATTGTCCTGTTGCGTGGCAAGGACAATATACTAGAGGGGATAAAAAGGGACCATCCATTATGCTTGAAGCAGTCGCATCTCAAGATTTGTGGATATGGCATGGTTTCTTTGGTATGGCAGGTGCAAACAACGACATTAACGTTTTAAATGCCTCACCGTTGTTCAACAGTATAAAGGACGGCACCGCTCCTCCTTCACCATTTGATGTAAATGGACATCACTACGATAGAGGGTATTACCTAGGTGATGGTATATACCCTGATTGGGCTATGTTGGTCAAAGCACCCCATTCTCCTATTGACAAACCGCGAAAAAAATTTAAACGGTTTCAAGAAAGTGCCAGAAAAGATATTGAGCGTGCATTTGGAGTATTACAGGGTAGATTTGCAATGTTGAAAACACCGGCAAGATCTTTGGACTTCAACAAAATTAGAAGACATATGTATGCATGTCTCGTATTACATAACATGATTCAAGAAAATAACGGATTTTTTATAGGTAGGAGAGAAGAAAGAATGATAGAAAGGAACCTACCACGACGGTTACAAAGGGATTTGAGGGATCGAGATGCAAGGGTTAAGGAAATAAGAGATAGGCAAGTTCACAGACAGTTAGAAGCAGATTTAAACGAGCACGTTTGGAACTTATCCCCTTACTTTCGTACTGCTAACGATGAGTATTTTCGTTTAGTGAATTTATAATTATGTAATGTTTCGTTTAAGTAAGTTCAGTTATTGTATGTTATGATTAATGAATTTATAATTATGTAATGAATTGTTTTCTATTTTAAAGATATAGCCGTTTATTTCAATATTACTTAAACGTTTATATTATTTCAAAAAGAAAAAAAACAACATCAACATAATTTCCTAACGGCTATTTTCTGCGAACACATTCATCAATCGCTATCAAATTCACGTGGATCGTGTTGCTGAAACCCTGGAGATTCAGGAGCAGCTTCATCTTCACTTGCAGAAATGGCGTAGCTTTCATCAATCCATTCAGTGTAAAGGTCAATTGGTTGCTTACATATTATGGCTCGCCCAATCGCACCAAACCAATCGTGATCTTCTTCTAGTAACGCGGCACGAGAGTTGGGTTTTTTGAAAAACCAGATTTGTCTAGTGGGGTAGTCAATGTCTCGTTGTAGCAACTCAAGCAAACACATATAACTTGGACACTTATGAACATCCATGTAATAATTTCGTGTTTCATACTCGGTATAATTCCTCATTTCGCTATCAAATTCACCTCCGTAGTGAACTTTAACAACAACATTCAACGGACTCATTTTGAAGTGTGTGTGTTTATGAATTGAGAATTTTAGAAGATATGAAGTGTGTGTGTGTTATGATTTGAGAAATGGGGTTGTATATATAGGGGAGGAAGTGGAGGAATCTAGCTTTAGAGGAAGAAAAAAAAAACGGTTCAAAATATAGCCGTTGTGTTAGAGAAAAAAAAATCGGTTCAAAATATAGTCGTTGTAATTAAAAGATAATTTTAAAATATTAATTAAATACAAAAAATAATATAAAATAATTAAATAAAACACAAAAATTAAAAATTAAATGCCACATCAGCATTCCACTAACCCACCCACACCACCAACCCACACCACCACTACTCCACACTTCTAACCCACACGTCCTAGTCATCAATAAAGTACAAAAAGCAACACACGCTCCCAACCCACCCACACCACCACTACAAATAGTCTTATAAAAGCATCCAATAAGATTAATTAAAAAAACTCCACTAATCCTCAATGCTATCGAATCATTCTGATAGTTGAAAATGGATCTTATCTGCAGACGGGAACTTCTCTGTTACTTCCATTTGATCCAACATAGATGAGCAGGTCCTTCCATTGAGGAATTACTGTACAAAATGGATAAAATCTATTCCAAAAAAGATAAATTTTTATAATGGCGATTCAAGTTAGATTCTTTATCTACTTGCCTTAATATCCCCTCGAATCTTTGCCCGTGTAGTAAAGTTAAGGTTGAAACTCAGGACCATTTATCTTTTGAGTGACACTAATCGTAGCCATTTGTCTTCATCAGCACATGGTCAGATACTCAGATGGCGACTATTGACTCAGATGGTTTTGATCGGATCTAAATTAAATTCATTCAATTATTCTAATTGAATAAAGATCGAGTGCAAAGGGATTTGAAGTTTTCTTTGAAGTTTAAGGGACCTTATGACCGTCTTCCATTCAAAGATGTTACTTCGAATGGTCAATCACCATGTCCGGCCTTGATCTTTAATGTTACCTTGATTTGTAATGAAGATTCCTTGTATTTTTCCTTCAAATGCAGTTTTATAATCATGTACTATTTTTAGGGTGTGAAAACAACAACCACAAATGATAGGTCAAAACCCTTATATATAGTTTTCATACTCTTTGCGGTTCACGCATTATAATTCTTAATTATTGCGGGGAATGCGTTAATTTACTTGTGCGTAGCTTTTAATTATTGTGCAATCACTACATGTTATCGCAATTTATATGCGTAACTACGCATATCATCAAGTCCCCCAGTTCATTGGGTTATCAAAAGATTTTTTTTTTTTAGATATTGTAACGCAATGAACTTAAAAAGAAAATGTAGTTCGTTTTGAATTGGATTAATTACATGGAAACCTGTGCCAAATGATGACTGCCCATTTCCCGCAAACGGATGAATGACTAGGGACGTACCATCAACGCGTGCAACGACTACTGTTGCATAAACGAGTTAAATTAGCCGTTTGTTTTCATCGATTCTCTTTCCATCTACAATTAGTATAAATATTGATCAAATACATACATTTTAACTACGCTTTCTTTCTCCTTCAATTATCGCAATTTAACAACTTTACTGCTCCTGTAATTCATCACCGATCTTCTCTGATTTTAAAAAAGTAACCAAGGCCAATTTCCCTTTCGCCTCTGTTTTTTCAAAATTGTGTTACTTAACTTTCTTAAATCATATCAACATCTGCTGCATCATCTCCTTCTACAATCATAAGCGACAAAACAGTAAAAAAACGTTTCGTCGAACACCACAGATGCGAAGATTCGCCAATTACTCGAGTTATACCCACAACTTAGAGATTTTGCCTCATCGGCACTATCTCCATTAGATCGTGCAAACAAACCGCCACCATGTAAAGTAGCGATTTATGAGAGTGCTATGTTCCAAGGCAATCTTCGAGATCCTGAATTTTTCTCGGGGTCCTTAAATCTTACACCATAGGTTTAGGTCAATTTCACCCCTACGTAGTTGCTAAAATAATTCTTTTCGAGTTGTTCTGCAATGCGCATAATAAGCGGCCTCTACTTAGCGTATATCACCATATCAATTAAATTCAATCCAGCGATATTGGGTGGTTTACATTTAATTCACGCTTTGGTTTTATTAAAACCCCAAAGACGTCAATCACTTCTTGGAAAAAATCCTTCATTATTGTAGATAAATCAATTGTCAAAGCGTTCCCAGAAACCTTGAAGTGGGTTTCATAATTTGATGCTAGCGTAAATGAGCGAACTAAACTGGACGCTCATGACGAAGAATTGTTAAATCTTTGCAAAAATGTTAATCTTATCATCCGCCCTTATGGCAATATTCCGCTGTATTTGGGAAATTATTACCCAGTTATTTTAGATCGGAATGGCCAGGGTATACTTTATGTTTGTTGTTTCCATTCTGTGCACTAAATAAAACTGTCAATACACATTATTAAGTATTTAATTTTATTAAGCTTGATAACGTTGGAAAAACTGAAGATGTTAGCGAGATTCTTTGCGCTCGCGTGTCCAAAGATGATCCCGCGGTGAAATTATGAACCAATTAACATTATGAATATTACCAGGTGTATTTTCGTCTTTTTACCTTCTTCTTTTTTTTTTTTTTTTTTGAAAAGCAAACTTTCATTGATCAACAAAATTACATACTAACAATTATCCCGAACACGACCAACTGATAATTACAATTACATATAGGACCGAAACAAAACCAAACAGGGAATCCACCAACGTGTTGCAGAGAGAGCAACAATAGGCTAACCACACTCCTTTGGGTTAGATATCCAAATTAACCATTCAAGATTAGCCTTCTTACACCTTCTCGAAATCCAATCATACGATATTACTTGAATCTCATTGAAAACACTTGGGATAGTGATACACTTGTTGTTGAATACCTTTTGATTTCTATATTTCCAAATCCTATAGAGCACTATCCAACAAACCGCTTGCCAAACATGAATCTTCCAATCCGAATTGAGTGTCGAGTTGCTACCGGAGAATAAGTCGTCTAAATTCAAAGAAGATGAATCAAGTTTCCACCACGAAAAAACCCGATTCCATAGATCATTTGCGAAATTGCAAGTCTTCAAAATATGCATCACTGATTCGATATCCCCGTTGCAAATGGGACATCGAACGTTGTCGAGATCGATGCCACGTTTGTCTTGTTCAACCCTTACCGGAATCCTCCCAAGTCTAGCCCGCCAAATAAACAGCTCGATTTTTTTTGGAACAAACTGATTTCTGAGTGTTGTGACGTCGGAACGATCTACCGTAATGTACTTGAGATCAATTAAGTTACAAAGTTTTTTTACAGTGAAACGATTACATGTGTCTAGGATCCAAACCCACCTATCTTTAGAACCAATGGAAAAAGTTACGTTACCAAGTAAACTGTTGAGCTCGATTAGTTCTCCATGTGTACGGCCCACTGGATCGCGAACCCAGGCCCATTTACCCATCACAGACCCGTTTTGAATCTGCAACCGATCAGAGACAGCAGCACTTTGAGATGCTTCAAGTCGAAATAACCTTTTAAATTTGTTCTTCAGCGCCATATTACCCAACCAATTTTCTGTCCAGAACCTCGTGTCACAACCATCGCCTAAAATTTTCTTGAAAGACTTGGAGAATGGAATACCGAGTTCGTCCGTTTTGAAACCTGCATCACGAATGTTAGACCAAATGCCACCGGTTAGGATCCGGGATGACCCTTCACCAACCGATAGCCCACCATAATGGCCATAAATACTCCGAATAACATTAATCCACAAAGTGTTGGTTTCGGATATGAACCTCCACCACCACTTGCAAAGAAGAGCCAAATTTTTACAAAAAAGAGATTTAATATTTAAACCACCTTCTTCGTGAGGAAGAAGGAGTTTTTCCCATTTCACCCAAGACAATTTTTTATTAGAACCCGACCCGCCCCAAAAAAATGAACGTCGCACACACTCTAGTTTTTTTAACACGCAAGGCGGGGCACGAAAAAGCGAGAAGTAGTAAAGAGGCAAGCTTGAGAGAACCGATTTAACAAGCGTAAGTCGACCACCGAATGAGACCGATCTAGCTCTCCAATCCGCTAAACGTTTAGTGAACTTATCAATAACCGGATTCCAACTCTCCAGTTTCTTCATATTGGATCCAACCGGAAGCCCGAGGTAAATAAACGGAAGAGACCCGGCTTGACAATTGCACCAGGAGGCCAAATTTTCTACCTCCGAGCAGTTCACACCTATACCGTAGAGTTGACTTTTGTTGTAATTCACCTTCAAGCCGGATGCCTTTTCAAAACATTCTAAAAGGTACATGAGATTACGCGCATTTCTTCGACTCCACTCCCCGAAGAAGATGGTATCATCAGCATATTGAAGGTGCGAGATCACCACTTTCTCGGCACCTACCTCCACTCCTTTATATAGACCTTTACTAACCGCTACCTTAGATAGTATATTTAAACCTTCCGCTGCAATAATAAAGAGAAATGGTGATAACGGGTCTCCTTGCCTAACTCCTCTCCCAAGGTGGAACTCGCTAGTAGGCGATCCATTGATCAATATAGAAATTGAAGCCGAGCATAGACAAGATTTGATCCAAGATCTCCATCGTGCGCCAAAACCCATACATTCCATAACTTCAAAGAGAAAGGACCAATTTAGAGAGTCAAAAGCTTTTTCGAAATCAACCTTAAAAATGAGACCGTGCCTTTTATTCCTTTTGATAAAATCCACCGTCTCGTTTGCAACCAACACACCGTCAAGGATGTATCTACCACTCATAAAAGCACTTTGCTCACCAATTATGTTAGGAACCACTTTCCGAAGGCGATTTGAGAGCATCTTAGCGATAATTTTGTAATAGCTCCCAATGAGACTGATTGGACGATAGTCACCGAAACAAAGTGGGTTCGACTTCTTTGGGATCAACGAGACAAACGAAGCATTACAACCATGAGAGAACTCACCTTTACTCCAGAACCATTTGATAGCATCAACAAGATCGTCTTTGATTATATACCAAAATCTCTTGTAGAAACCCAAGTTAAAACCGTCGGGGCCCGGTGCCTTTGAACTACCACAACTAGATACCGCATCCCAAATCTCTTTTTCAGTGAATTCCTCCTCCAAGGCAGCGGCCTGATCTGTGTTAACCGAAGGGTAGGCTAACTCAGAAATACTTGGCCGATTATATTCAGGTTCCGAAAAAATTTTTTTAAAGTGTTCGAGTGCAGCTACTTTAATTTCTTCCGGCGACTCACACCATGCCCCATCAACGTTTATCCCCCTTATGTTATTGCGGTTGTATTTTCTTTTCATTGAATTATGAAAATATTTTGAATTTTCATCTCCGTCCATAGCCCAACGTACCCTTGCCTTTTGTTTCAACATATTTGTCTTCGACTTTTCTTTCTCGATCCAAGATTTCCTAGACTCTAACCACAGAACGTGTTCACCTTGTGCCAGGATACCAGACTCAGCTTTAGACTCCAAATCCATGGCTACTTTTTTCGCTTTCTCAATTTCCAAGTCAAGACTACCGAAATGGGATTTACTCCATTCTTTCAAAACCAATTTTAACCTCTTTAATTTGTTACGAAACACACAATCCTTTCGAACCCCAGGCATGGCTTCACCCCATGAACGTGAAATTACCTCATCAGCACCCTCAATAGAAAACCACTCGTCAAAAACTTTGAAGGGTTTAGGTCCATAATTAATAGTGCTATCCGCAAGCATGATAGGGCAATGATCTGAGATTTTTCGATCCAACGTCGTTACCTTAAGATCAGACCATAAAGGAAGAAAAGAGTTTGACACGAGAAATCTATCTAATTTACTCATTTTTATACCATCATCGCTAATCCGCGTGAACTTTCTCCCACCTAAAGGAATTTCCACAAGACCATATCTATCAATGAAATCGTTAAACCTTTTAGCTCTATTAGTGAGAAAGATAGAGTTTAACCTCTCCGACGGATCCCTAACCTCGTTGAAATCACCACCAATTATCCAAGAGACATCGGAAATATTCATAACGGAACCTAATTCTTCCCACATCCTCACTTTATTCCCGTCATCATGCGGTCCATAAACATTAATGATGATTGTTTCTTCACCCGAATGAACCCACTTGCCCCTTATAGCTATGAAAAAATCACTAATTAGATCACTGTTAGCTTCGAAGGTAGTTGTGTCCCAAATAATCATTTGCCCCCCCGATTTTCCAATCATTACTTTCTGTATAAATCTGCAGTCCATTGAACCCCATAGATTATAAAACCACTTTTCATCACGCATATGACATTTTGTTTCTTGTAACATCAGTATCGACGGTTTTTCAGCTACACACAAACCTTTAACCGGCCCGAACTTACTATTCTTCCCACTCCCAAAACCACGAACGTTTAAAGAAATAATCTTCATTAAAACTATAAAAACGAAACAAAGGAAAGAATTTACATACCCTTCTTGGACCATTTGAGTCCAAGATTGGAACCAAATTCCTCCACCCCAAGACTTCCTTCATTAATAATTTGATTGTTCTCTTGTTTTTTGCTAGATCGATTACCCCCTTTAGATATGGATTTTGATTTTGATTTTACCCCAGATTTCCTAGTTCTGTTCAATTTTCTGCTTCCACACGTAACACAATTGATATCATTAGCAGCATCAGAATGATTCCCCCTGCGAGCTAGTCTCTTGGCGTGAAGGATTTTTGAAGAAGCTTTCCAATTACCAATGGAATTCCAACAACAATTCGAAGAATCAGAGAAGTAGGATTTCTTTGGATGTGTGGATCTTCGAGTAGACCTAGAGGAGGATTTACCCTTATTCAATTTTGCAATTTGTCCTGTGTTACAGGACCTAGAGTAATTCTCCAAACCAGAATCAATTGGCAAACGATCCAAACCCTGCCTAACAGTAGACGAATCAGGAACCACAGGAATAGTCGATTTTTCCTCGACTTCATCGTCTGAATTGGAATTAGAATTATCGGTGGCACCTAAATCTTCAATTAAAATATTCTCACAAACCCCATTAATGGCCTGCTCCACGATTGGGCCAGGTTTATTGTTTTTGATAGCATCATTTGGGCCTAAATCATTTCCCTCGTTCAGCCCACAATAATTAGCTTTTGAGTTTTCAACTTGGGCCTCCTTAAGCCCAACATCATGGTTTCCATATGAATTGTTAACCGGAATATTATTCAAATTATACTTTTTGGTACACGAAATCATGGGACCAGGCATAGCTGTACAAACATGATACTCATTAAAGTCTTGTGTTGCTTTTGCTTTATCCAAACCATCGCCATTATTATGTTTTCCAAAAGGTTCCTTAATCCCAAAAAACTCGGACCCTTCATCTTCCACCACCGGTTGAGTAACGAATTGATCATTCTTCCGATCATCATCAACCTCATCCCAATCATCTTCATCTTCTGCCTCATTACCAGAGAGAGAATCAGATATTTCTTCTGAGTCACTTGAGTTAACCTCATCAATATCCCAATCTGAAGTATTATCAGTTTCGATATCAAGTTCAATTGGATCTGAGGTTTCCTTGACATGAACATATTTGTATACCGGACCTGAAATTATTTTGACGACCCCATTTATCGCTTCATCGTCCCGTGTATGAACCAAAACTTTCGCAGAAATCATATTTTGATTGCCATTGATGATATTACAGTTCTTGAAATCACTAGGGTTACCCCAACAGACAGCGATAGCCTCAAAAGTGGAAGTAGCCCAAGCATTATAGGGAACCCCTAGGATCTCCAGCCACACAAGTCGCCCAGGATTCGAGTATGAACCATCCCAAACCAAAAGGTTACGAAGACATCTTTTCAGAGGATGATCTTCTCGCTTGATGATATTATTGGCGGTTCTACCATTATCGCAAACTAGTAGAATCGTGAGACCACCTAAGTACTTGATGCAAACGTTGTTTTCACCATTCAATTTGCCAATAGTTGATATGAGATTTAACATACCCACATTCAATAATTCGCCAATAAGTATTCGATCTTCCAACCCTTGTAGAGGTCTGATGTTATCAATATTGATTTCACGAACCTTATCAAACTCCCTAGATGTCTTCCATTCATTCCTCTTTTCCTGAAGTTTGAACCTTAAATCCTGATGGTTATGATGACTAGCCGAAGCCCCCAAGTTTGTTTTTAATGGAGGGAAGTTCACATCATCCACCTTTTGAACATTGTTATCCCGATGCTTAAATCCATTATTTTTGATCGGAGTCCATCTGTAGTTCCCAGTTGTGGGAAAGATCGAAGGATTATTAGGGTTAGGCCTGGAAGTTGCCTTGAAAACCCTAATTGGTCTTTCATCGAACACAATCTTTTCCAGTGCTCTCAACATTTGGATTTCGTCTTCAACGCCATGGAATCTGGCAAAGGCGAATTTACCTCCATTTCTCAGCCTCTTAGCTGCCACATAAATGTCCCTAAGATCACCATACTTCTTGAAAATCCTCCATAGCTCCGGAACCCCCCAATGATCAGCAAAATTGAAGAACATGAAAGAAGACAATCGATACCCGAAGAACCTTGCATTCGAATCTCCTTTGTTGCCCTTATCCTGATCTCTAAGCTTGTTCGTGCCTGCCTTGCGCAAATCTTTTGAGATGTTGAAATTTCTCTCTCCTCGCCCACTCTCTCTCACACACTCATCCATTCTCCCCTTCTTTCTTTCAAATAACCCTACAAAAGACCCCACACTTTGTTCAAAAATTAAAATCGGCCCCCAACACAGGAGGTTAAAGCGTCAGATCAAAATTTTCATAAAATATCTTAAATAAATATCTTAACTATTAGACAAAATTTATGAATAGTACCAGGGGTATTTTCGTCTTTTTACCTTCTTCTTTTTACCCTTCTTTCTTTCAAGTAACACCACAAAAGCCCCCCACACTTTGTTCAAAAATTAAAATCGGCCCCCAACACAGGGGGTTAAAGCGTCAGATCAAATTTTTCATTAAATATCTTAAATAAATATCTTAACTATTAGACAAAACTTATGAATAGTACCAGGGGTATTTTCGTCTTTTTACCTTCTTCTTTTTACCCTTCTTTCTTTCAAGTAACACCACAAAAGCTCCCCACACTTTATTCAAAAATTAAAATCGGCCCCCAACACAGGGGGTTAAAGCGTCAGATCAAAATTTTCATAAAATATCTTAAATAAATATCTTAACTATTAGACAAAACTTATGAATAGTACCAGGGTTATTTTCGTCTTTTTACCTTCTTCTTTTTCCCCTTCTTTCTTTCAAGTAACACCACAAAAGCCCCCCACACTTTGTTCAAAAATTAAAATCGGCCCCCAACACAGGGGGTTAAAGCGTCAGATCAAAATTTTCATAAAATATCTTAAATAAACTCCACTCAAATATTTAACAGGTCATATCTTCTCGCTCGCAACGAGTTAAATTTTTCCGACACCATCCTTAAACTCGAAATAATTTTATGAACACAATGTCACTAACTATACGCAAAACGGACATTTTTAAAAAAACGCTAAATATTTAGGGTACTTTTCATATATGTTGATTTTTCACTCGCAGGCTCCGTAACTAAACCCAATAAAATACATTAAAAATCGAACCCCCGTCGCGAAGCGAGGGTTCGAAAACTAGTTATGAACCAATAATCAACAAAGACACATTGGTGGATGTTGCCGACAAAAGAAAACAACAGGCCAATGTTGCAAGTCCTAGCGTTCCAAAGAAGAAGAAGTAAATTATTCAAGATGAAAACTCCCAAACTTCTCATCATGATGAGAATGAAGACGTTGTGGAAGATTCGCACAAGAATCTTGAGAAGAGTAAGCGCATTTTGTCTGTTTCCTTTTTTTACTGCTTTGTAATTGCATATATCCATACTTTATGCAGTTAATATTTACTTTTGCATCTCCTTTTGTATATTTGACTGAAGAGGATGATGAACTTGATTTTGATCAAGGGAAAGGTCTTGGTTCGCCTTTCATTCAACGCAATATAGACAATACAAACTTCAACGGGTTATTTGGCACACCTCCAAATCCTATCAATTACTGCAGGAAATGCGTTAATTCACTTGTGCGCAGCTTTTAATTATTACGCAATGACTACATGTTAGCGCAATTCATATGCGCAACTACGCATATCATGATGTTTGGCATGCTCTGAAGATATCAAAAAATCGTATGTATGTCAAGGTGGCTACTACCTTATGAACATTAGTTTTAAGCAATTTGATGCGCTTAAGTTACATGTATAAAATTCTCTAAAATATGTTGGTTCTTGTAGTTCTCGCCTTTTTGTTAGTCCCATTTAATCCCAACCCGATATAGAGTACAATGCAAACATAATACGAACGAATGGATCTCTAACCCACAGTTGAGTTGGGCCAACAACCCAGTCTACAATGGAGGTTATCGAAAGTACAAACTAGAATCATTATTATTAGCTTGAATAATCTTCTTTTTTGAATGTTAACGTTTTTGTTTTTATCACTTCTTTTTCCTTTGTTGTTTACTTGCATGGAGGTAAACTTATATTTGTTGATATAGTTACATATCGTTTGACGACTTACTCCTTTAGTGTAATAACTGGTATTGTGACAAGAAGGAAAGAGCACGCCGTATAGTATTGTTGCAGCGTACATGTGGATCATGTGAAGATTTAGAAATGCTAAGATTTTTGGTCCTCAAATGAAGATTAGTGAACTTTTTGATTCTATATGTAATTTTTCCTTTTTTTTTTTTTTGTTAGATATAGAAGCAAATGTAATATTTCTAGGACCGATTGATTTTGTAATCCTTTGTAATTATTTGGTTTTGGCCTCTATAGCTTCTTACTAGTTTGAGGTTTTAATAAAGTTGGTTGTTCGAAAAAAGTATTGTGACAAACAAACCCAGGGACCAATGTCCCCTATTCTTAAAATCTTGAAAGATGAAATCTGAAATTTCTATTTTCAATTTACTCAGCAGCACGTAGCTGTAATGTAAATAATAATACATATACTTTCTCCAAGTAAGACTATTACTGCAATATATATTAGTACTAGTGAAATGACCCGTGTAACTACGGGTTTGTTTAAACGAAACAGTTTAATGATATATTTTAGATATTAAGTGAATTTAAATGCTAAAGTCATTTAATTTAATAACCCGACGGATTCCGACTAAAAAACTTTTCGTTGTTTTTACAAACACATTGATGTACTTAACTTGGTCGGAATAAATGAACTACATTTATTCTCTCACCATCATCTTTCAATTTTCATCACAATTACTATTTTCATTGTCATAAAAGCCTACATTAGAACATTTTATTAAGACGTGTATTTCGCATACACATATAACGTAATGAATCTCGTAAAGAGAACTTATATTTGAATTTATATAATAATATAATAATAATTAATGAGAGTGAATTTTTTTTCCGAAAATCATGAAATAAATAAATAAGTAGATTTAATTTAATTAATCATTAATTAGATTAATGACATCACCTTAAAGGCTTAAATTTTTTTCTTTTTCTTTTTGATTTTTCCTTAACAAAAAAATTAGTCTAATAATGACATCATTATTATAGAATTTTAATAGAAATTATAGATTATAGATAGATTAGTATTAGTTATGCACTCCTTCGTATCACTGGCCAAGGTTGAGTGTGGCAAGTTACTTCAAAATGAACCGAGTTGGATGGAGTTTTATCGCAAATGCATTTTTCTATTTTGAGGCCGGAGGTCCTCTCGGAAGCAATCTCTTTATTCGTCGAATAAAGAGAGGGATGACTTTCTCTACTCTTAAGAGTGTTTCACTCTGGGTGGAGAAATGACTTGTCTTTATTCTCGGATAGGGGAAGGATTGTCTATATATCACATCCCCCATACACCACTCATGTGGTATTGGGTTTTGTTGTTGTTGTTGTTGTTGTTTTTTTCTTTTTGAGAAATAGTTAAGAGAGGAATAGGTTAAAACGTCGCGCCTGATGCAAGGTTAATATGTCAAATCAGAATTAGAACAACATTGTAACAAAAAGAAAAATGATCATGTTCTAATTGCGGAAGGACACTCCCTTAGTGGGTCATTAAGTCTGAATAAATATTGCCTTCCATGTAACATCCTTAAGACGGGATTGTAGAGCTTGTTTGATTGTCAGTTGAGGCGTCTTACAAGAAGAATCTTGTTTGCGTAGTCTAGTAATAGTAATTAATCTACAAAATCGGACAATAAAGTGGTGTTTATGCCAACCCAACTTGGCCTATTGTGACCCAATTCTTTACCACGTACCCAACCCACATCATTGGACGAAGAACAAGGAAGAAAATGTGTGCAGCTGGATTTTGATATCAGGATTGTCAATCCTTGTTCGATATTTCACCTACTTAATTAATGTCCACCACATAGATGTGCACTCGTTGTTGATGGGAAAATGGTCACAACGGGCAATCTACAAAACGGAAACAAACGTCCGTTTGACAAACATTTCCCGACCCGTATAATACCGTGAGGATACTAACAAATAAGCTATATCAAATCCAACCCAAATCTGTCCCAATTCAGTAGCAAATCAACTAATAACGAATAATCAAGCACACACAATACACACGAGACTTTTTACGTAGAAAACCTCTCAAAATCGAGAGTAAAAATCACGGGACTCGTAAGCCACTTAAATTCCACTATCATCAACAAGAGAGCAATACAATAATCCTTCTCTAGATCAACTAGAGGTATACAACATCATCATACTCTTGAACTACAACAATCAACAAGTATATGAAACAATTAAAGACAAAAGATGAATGATTTCACCCAAAAAACTGCAGTCTGATCCAGAAGCTATAACTCGAGCTACAGACCTCTTTAGACGAATTCAACGGTTGAAAACCTTGGCACTGATGTCAGGAAGACACAGCCCAAATTTGATGAAGATCCAACGGTTAGATCTCCGGGGATCGTGTCTGTTCTGACCTGCTATTTTCAAAAACGGGAATGGAATATCTCACTCTTTTTCTTGATCTCTCTGATCTCTCATATGACCAAAATAGCTGCACACTTGAAGTTTAAAATGCCCTAGAATGATTGACTAAGTCAACTAGCATCTTGAGCCTATTTTTGTTGGGCTTTGGGCTTGGACTAACACTTGCTCATAAATGGAAACCAATTAAAACCCAACAAATCTCCCCCTTTCCAATTATGAGGAAGGAATCGCCATCCCGGCGATCGAGCAACATACCTTGAGCTTCTCACTTGCTAAAGCCTTTGTGAACATGTCGGAACCATTATCATCGGTGTGAACTTTATCAAGTTCAAACGAACCATCTTCAAGACGTTCTCTAATCCAATGATACCGCACATCTATATATTTTGTCCGCTTATGATACATAGAATTTCTAGCCAAATGAATCGCACTCTCATTATCACAAAGAACCACATATCGTGGTTGCTTAAACCCAATGTATTGTAGAAACCTTTTCATCCACAATAGTTCTTTGCACGCTTCTGTTGCTGCCATATACTCAGCCTCGGTCGTAGACAATGCAACACACTTTTGTAACCTTGATTGCCATGAAACTGCTCCCCCTGCGAAAGTCATTAAATATCCAGAAGTGAATTTCATGTTATCTTTGTTTCCTGCCATATCTGAGTCTGTATAACCAACAAGCATCGACTCTCCATTTCCAAATGTGATACCCAACTTTGAAGTACCTCGTAAGTATCTCATAATCCATTTAACTGCTTCCCAATGCTTCTTACCCGGATTTGACATAAACCGACTAACAACACCTACCGCATGAGCTATATCAGGCCTAGTACACACCATAGCATACATCAAGCTACCAACCGCTGAAGCATATGGAACTTTATCCATCTCCTCAACATCCTCCTTTGAAGTAGGGCAATCTCTATTTGTTAGCTTAAAGTTGTTAGTAGGAGGGGAACTAACCACTTTAGCATTCTTCATGTTGAATCTACTAAGCACCTTTTCAATGTATTGCTCTTGTGATATATGTAACGTCTTAGCACCTCTATCTCTAGAAATCCGAATGCCAAGAATCTGTTTTGCTGGTCCCAAGTCTTTCATAGCAAAAGACTTGCTCAATTCTCGCTTCAACTGCGCAATTCTTTTAATATTTTTACCAACAATTAACATATCATCAACGTATAACAACAATATGATGAAATCATCATCACCAAACCTCTGAAAGAAAACACAATGATCTGAAGTTGTCTTTCGGTAGCCTTGCTTTCCTATAACCGACTCAAACTTCTTATACCACTGTCTCGGTGCTTGCTTCAACCCATATAGACTTTTCTGAAGTCTACAAACATAATTTTCTTTACCCTTAACCCGAAAACCTTCAGGTTGCATCATGTAGATTTCCTTATCCAAATCACCGTGAAGAAAAGCAGTCTTGACATCCATCTGTTCAACCTCAAGATCAAGACTAGCAGCTAACCCAAGAACCACTCGAATAGATCCCATCTTCACGACCGGAGAGAAAATCTCATCAAAATCAATACCCTTTTTCTGGCTGAATCCTTTAACGACTAACCTAGCTTTGTACCTTGATTGTGAAGTAAGCTCATCTATCTTCACTTTGAATACCCATTTGTTTCTTAAAGCTCTCTTGCCTTTAGGTAACTTCACCAGCTCATAAGTATTGTTCTCATGTAAGGAATTCATCTCATCTTGCATGGCTTCACCCCACTCTTTCTTATGCTCATCTTTCATAGCTTCTGCATAACACTCTGGCTCTCCCCCATCAGTGAGTAGTACATATTCATCAGCAGAATATCTAACAGAAGGATGACGGTCTCGGGTAGACCGCCTAAGTGGGACAAATGGGGGCACATCTGGTACTGGAATCTCTACCTGCTCTGGAGCATCATTATCATCAGTACCATGTTCATTATCATGAACATCATCTCCAACATGTTGTGGAGTAACTGGATCCAAATCAACAAGATCAGCACTAGGTTGAGGAACTGAATCTGTCTTATCAACATCTTTTAACATCTGATATTCTGTAAACACAACATCTCGGCTTCGTACAAGTTTCTTTTGAACTGGATCATATAACCTGTACCCAAAATCATCTTCACCATAGCCGAGGAATACACATGGCTTAGTCTTCATATCAAGCTTTGACCTTTCATCTTTGGGAACATGAACAAATGCTTTACATCCAAAGACTCGTAAATGATGGTAAGAAACATCTTTACCGCTCCAAACCCTGTTAGGAACATCAAAACGCAAAGGTACACAAGGGGTTAGATTAATAATATGAACTGCCGTATTTAAAGCCTCACCCCAAAAGGAATCGGACAACCCTGCATGTGAAAGCAAACATCTAACTCTCTCAACCAAAGTTCTGTTCATCCTCTCTGCTAAGCCATTCAACTGAGGTGTCTTTGGTGGAGTCTTTTGATGCCGAATACCATTCTCCTTACAATAAGCATCAAAGCTCCCAATGTATTCACCGCCATTATCAGTCCGAATACACTTGAGCTTCTTCCCCGTTTGCCTTTCAACTAGTGCATGAAATTCTTTAAACTTTTCAAATACTTGATCCTTTGACTTTAAGGTATAAACCCACACCTTCCTGGAATGATCATCGATAAATGTAACAAAGTAGGAACATCCACCAAGTGTCCTAGTCTTCATAGGCCCACACACATCTGAATGTACTAGATCAAGTACGTTCTCCATTCGAAAAGGAGAATGACTCTTAAACACAACTCTGGTCTGTTTCCCTGCCAAACAGTGAGAACACTTACTCAAATTAATATCACTAACACCCGACAACACATTCTTCTTAAACAAGATAGACATCCCCTTTTCACTCATGTGGCCAAGTCTTTTATGCCACAACTCGGTAGAATCAACATTGTCCACTACGTTAACAATGTTCTGGATGATCTTCGGACGCGTTATGTATAATCTTGAGTCTTTCTTACCTCTTCCCACTATCATAGAACCAAGAGTTAGTTTCCAAATACCATTACCAAAACCGTTATAATAACCATCATCATCAAGAATGCCTGTTGAAATAACATTAAGTCTCATATCCGGAACATGTTTTACATTATGCAAAACTAACTCCATTCCCGTGTCAAATTTCAAACAAACATCTCCAATACCAACGATCTTTGATAACCCGGCATTACCCATCCTAGCAAATCCATTGTCACCTGGAGTGTAAGATGAGAAGTGATCTCTACAAATTGCAACATGACATGTAGCACCACTATCAACAATCCAACTCGTGTCATCATGAGTAAGATTGATCATATCATAATCAATACAAACAAAGAACTCATCTGTGATAGCGTTAACTTCAACCTTATCATCATCACCACCATCACTTTTCTTTTGTTTATTCTTGTCATATGCCTTTTTCTTCTCATTCTTCAACTTTGGACAATACCACTTTGTGTGCCCCTTTTCATGACAATTATAACACTCAACATTAGCAAATTTACCTTTGCGTGAGCTGCTACGATGATTGCCTCTTTTACCCTGACCTCTACTATGACTTCTCCCCCGCGATTCTGTGACCAAGATGTCTGACTGTGAAGAGGAACCTTGTGACTTTCTTCTCATCTCTTCATTCAAAATACTACCCTTAGCCAATTCCATGGTGATAGTACCATTCGGTGCAGAGTTGGACAAAGATGTCCTAAAAGTCTCCCAAGAGTCCGGTAATGTACCAAGTAACCAGAGACCCTGAATCTCATCTTCAAACTTGATACCCATACCTGCAAGCTGATTTATAATACCCTGATATGCATTTAGGTGATCTGTAATAGGAGTCCCATCATGATACTTCAAAGCCATCATCTGCTTAATTAAGAACAACTTGTTATTCCCAGTCTTTCGCTCATATAACTGCTTAAGCTTTTTCCATAAGGCTTTAGCATCAGTCTCCCCAGTAATATGATTCACAACATTATCATCAACCCACTGCCGAATATACCCACATACTTGTCTATGCAAAATTTTCCATTGAGCATCTGATTTTTCTTCAGGTTTATCCTCAGTAAAAACAGGCAAATAATAATCTTTCACATAAAAAAGATCCTCCATCTTGCCTTTCCAAGCATGATAATTTGAACCATTTAAACTAATCATTTTACTTGTATTAGCTTCCATATTTCACACAAGTCAAATCAAATAACCTAGCTCTTGATACCAATTTGATGGGAAAATGGTCACAACGGGCAATCTACAAAACGGAAACAAACATCCGTTTGACAAACATTTCCCGACCCGTATGAAATCGTGAGGATGCTAACAAATAAGCTATATCAAATCCAATCCAAATCTGTCCCAATTCAGTAGCAAATCAACTAATAACGAATAATCAAGCACACACAATACACACGAGACTTTTTACCTGGAAAACCTCTCAAAATCGAGAGTAAAAATCACGGGACTCGTAAGCCACTTAAATTCCACTATCATCAACAAGAGAGCAATACAATAATCCTTCTCTCGATCAACTAGAGGTATACAACATCATCATACTCTTGAACTACAACAATCAACAAGTATATGAAACAATTAAAGACAAAAGAGGAATGATTTCACCCAAAAAACTGCAGTCTGATCCAGAAGCTATAACTCGAGCTACAGACCTCTTTAGACGAATTCAACGGTTGAAAACCTTGGCACTGATGTCAGGAAGACACAGCCCAAATTTGATGAAGATCCAACGGTTAGATCTCCGGGGATCGTCTCTGTTCTGACCTGCTATTTTCAAAAACGGGAATGGAATATCTCACTCTTTTTCTTGATCTCTCTGATCTCTCATATGACCAAAATAGCTGCACACTTGAAGTTTAAAATGCCCTAGAATGATTGACTAAGTCAACTAGCATCTTGGGCCTATTTTTGTTGGGCTTTGGGCTTGGACTAACACTTGCTCATAAATGGAAACCAATTAAAACCCAACAGTTGTATCACCTCACTTGCAAGCTCAACGGTCCAAAACACTAGGGTCGTTGTGGGTGCATTCAGCCTGAGCTTTCATTTAAATCAACAACAACTTAACATTCAGGCTGAGCGTTTGAGAAATTGCCCATTTTACCCTCACATGTCTAGGATGTGAGGAGATTTAACAGACTTCGACGCTCGATAGTCACTTTGACTCCCCATGCAACCACGATAAATTATAGGGATTCCCCAAGTAAAAAAAAAAAAACTTCGGACTCAGTTACCAAATTTGGACAAATTACAGGGAAAATAAATCGAAATAAATTGAAACGGTGGTGCCTATTGTGCCGTATCACTCACAAGGCCACAACCTTTATGACTATGCCCCTACTTTCATAACATTTCACAACACTTTGCCACATACCCACAACACTTTGCCACAATCCTCAATTTTGCCCATCACCACTACAAATGGTCTTATATGTCTATAAACTAGAGGTGAGCATGATACTATACTAATACCAAATTGTATTAAACTGGTTGATACCACTATATTCTTAATCTTAATGTGAATACCGAATAAGGTACCGATGGAATCGATTTGGTACCGTTACGACTTACGCTGGTAAAAGAGGTACTATACACGTAATAAATAACAAAAAAAGGTATTATTTCTTGCGAGTTTAAGAATAAGAACAAATAAAAACATGGTAGAGGCTAGCATTGCTCTACATCACGAATTATAATGTTAGCATATAGTAAACTTATTAAAAAAAAAAAAAGTAATAAAAAGTTTTGATCATGGTAGTTGCTTCCGTAATGGATTACTTGTAGGCGAATGACATTATAGTTTATCATGAACAATATCAAGATAATATTCTTGTATGAGCATCATCATATAAGAACAAAAATATTAGCATATTTTTCAGAATGCATATATTCAGCCGATAACAAGAAATTTCCACATATTGACTGTGAAACTTAGGAATTTCAAGGGAAACAATACAAGAAATTGATAATATTATATTTTGATTTATGTAATGAAATTTTGTGCTGATGATAATCTAAAGTTAGGTTATCTGTATATATCTATATATATCTAAATCTAAATAACTAATATATAGGGAAATGATCAAGGGGGAAGTAACATGTAGGGGGAGGGAGAAGTAATTTTTATTTTATTTTATTTTATTTTTAAATTTACAAACATTAAAATTAAGTAAAAATATGAACATTTCAATAGAAACAGAAGTGATGTGGATTATTCAAGAATCGAAGTTGATTTGCTTTATTAAAAGAAGATCTCAAGGAACTTCTATGAAGTGATTTCATCGTGATGAATGTTATTTCTTCGAGCGTTTTTTTTTTTTTTTCAACTTCTGTGAAGTTTTTTTTTTCAAAATTTAGCCGATTTAGAGTTTTGGGTTTTGGGTTTAGGCGTTTAGTATATAAGTATGCTCCAAAAGGATTAGTCGCAAGACTTTCAGGTCCAGTAACAATCCCGGTAAATACCGATGTCGTTCCGTTAAGTACCAAATCCTGAATTAATAGAAAATTAAAACTAAAATTATGTACCGTATATATTTGGTTAGTACTGGTTTGGTATAGTATCGGTACAATATCGGTTTAGTTTAAGCATTTAGATACTCATGCTCACCCGTAAACTAGATCATACAAAAGCATAATGATCCGAATGTTCTAAATGGTATACTCCCTCCATCCCATATATAGTTCCTTATTCAATTTTTTATTATCTCAAGTTAATAGTCTATTTTCATAAATAGATAAAAATAATAAGATGAAGCTCCTTCATTACCCTTAACTTCTGCATATATAACAAAACAAAAACAAAAAAAAAGAAAAAAAAAAGAAAAAAAAAGAAAGTAAATAAAAAGATAAAGTAAAAAGTAATGGATAAAGCTGTATAAAAAGTAAAGTTAAAGTACAGTTAATAATGAGAATTATGAGTTTTTTGTTTGTAGACTATTAATATGAGACGGGAAGAGTATATAACACTCAAAATATTTCACTATCCTAATCACTCAAAGATCCTAATGGCCACTTTCTAATATCCCTATTTTATTATTATTAATGGTTAATTAATGATTTTTAATTAATTAATTGTGTTTTTTAAATTTGGAGTTTATTAAATTAATAAATGAAATTGATTTTGACAAATGGGGACCCCACAAGTGTGGGTCCAAGTTTGGGACGAGTTTTTTTAATCGGGTCCGGGTTTGGGATTACCTCAACTAGGCCCAAACCCGGCCCGATGTCATCCCTACAACCATATATTTGTTTATTATTTATTTTATTATGTTATTTTTTATTATTTTTTTGTAAAAGAACATATCTTGGTGACTAAAACACGATACAAACTACTCTTTTAGTGACTCAAAAGGAACATATTATAATCAACATTGACTCAATAATATATATTGTTACAGTGAGGCAAAAGTGATCTTTTAGCTACATAACCGTAAATTTGTTTTCCATTTATCGATGGGTTTGATATAGCGACAATATCACTCCTCACAACCAGAGAGCACGTTGCTGACAAGGCATGCACAATTTGCACATACCGAGCGAAGGGGCCAAGAGACTAGTTGACCCAATGCTCAAATCATGGTTACAAATTTCGCTACTAGGGGAGTATTTAGTCGGGACTTTGGAGGTAGTAATCGGCAACTCGAAAATTAATTGGATTGAACTTTTCATACATATAAATAATAAAATTCAAAATTATATGCGTAAATTATATAAGAAAACTATAAACATAAACTCTAACGTAATTATTTAGAAACATAAACATAATCGTTCATGTGTTCAAAAACTCTAAAATTCTAGTTTAAGGTTAACATTAAAATGTTGACCAAGTGAGTTTGACCGACTAAATGCAACTTTGACCAACAAATCCGATTTTTGACCATTAATCAATGTTAAGAGTAATTAATCAGATTTTGGAAAATCGAATCGGCCTGATCTTTAAGAAGTAATCGGAGATTAATCTGCAGTAATCAGAGTGTTTTACAACAATGCCTCTAATGACGCCAAGTAGGATGACCACATAGTGGCACACGTTAAGTCTTAATTCTTAGAGTTGCCTAGCTACTTAGACCTAGGTACTACACCTCACTCACATCAACCATTAATTTTTAAGTCTTCAACATCAAGATGAAGATGATAATGTACATTAAACTAGTGGTACTCATCCCCTTCACATTTCATCACAAAGAGTAGATCATGAAGGATACAAGACTATGTACCTTTTTACAGAATCTCTTTCTTCGATTAAATTCAATCAACACTGATCCTCGTCCGCTTCATCAATGTCAATGGTCCTTCTCGTCCACCACTTTCAGCATGGGGCACAATCTAGTGGGACCCAAAGGACTGCCTGCAAGAAGGAAAAAAATTGCATCACAAAAACTAACCACAATGCAGCCATCCTCTTCCCTTAGGTGCATTTAAGTAGATTTGTTTGCCCTATGCAAGAAAAGTGACATATAAAGACTCATTATCAGCCTGTTGAGAGTCAGATTACACTTTAAATGACACGATTAAAGAACAATAGTCTAACTAATTATAAGAACTGGTAACCCATATCAGAAGTTATTAGGTCAATAAATGAATTAAAGATTCAATGGTAGATAATGTTTTGTAAACTCTGCAAATCCAAAAATCTGTTTCATACAGCAATAAAAAAAGGACAAAGTTACAACTATCACTAAAAGTCAAATGAACCGCGTTTAAAGAAACATGGTAGACACATTATTGGTGCATATTGTTAATCCTTCACACACCATTTTGAACTCTCCCAACAAAGCCATGATATGGAACTTGAACCATCGGTGTTGGCATAGGGCGTCCACCAAAATCTTCCGGAAAAGCTTCGAAATCAGGGCCGAAGTTGAATTTGACGACGCAATTACTCTGATGTGGAAGAGTATACATTGAAGCAGCAGGATAGTAACGCCCACCATTGAGATCCTTGAAGGCAGACCCTTGACAAATTCCGTTTTTGAAAAAGCATATTTCACTTCCTGCACATAAAGATACTTTCTCAGTACTACGCGATAATAATTAAAATTAAATTTAGGGAAGATGAAAAACCAGAAATAGCAAGACAGAATCAGGACTAAAGATAACAAACAATAAATAAACTATACACCTGAATAGTAAACACATATAAAAGAGATTTAGCAAGGCATATTTTCTTGCAATATTTGTTCTACGATTGACAGGCTAAAACAATGCAAGCGATTCAGCTCCCCAAACCGAAAAGCACGACCTTTAGAAGAGAAATCTGAGAGGCACAGACTACTAGATGACACTACAGTGATGTTCTATTATCTAATCTTATTTGCCTAAACTAGCTTATAATCAACAATAAGGGAAATACCTACAGTATGATCATGTATATAGTAAACCAGTACAGAATCAAGCTCAATGAGAGTATACATGCGGTTACTAAGAGCCTTCTTACAATGTACTTGGCCATATTCATAATTATAAGTTATCGGAATATGATAGTAATGCTTGTTGCTTCAGAATTTATACGAAAAATCAGGCAACAAAATGAGCTTGCAATAATCATTATGTATGATGTATGATGTATGATGTGTTGTCCTTAGCAAAAGATTTCTCCAAGGTTGCAAAAATCGCTACTCGGATAGTACTCGGTCGGGACTCCAGTAATTGGCAACTCGGAGAGTAATTGGATGTTGTCCAAGTCTGGCTTTGACCGATTTGGCCAAGTAATCCCCGTTGACCGAGAGTTGACCAAGTTCTAACCCGAGTACTAACGAGTTTTCCGAGTTCTGCAACCCTGGGTTTCTCCATTTCTTATTTCTGAAACATTTTGGCAACGCCAATAACTGTAATGTGCTTTACTAATATTGCCCATTTCCACATGAAATAATCATAATGTAAGCATACAATTGATTTTAAAAAAAAACCCATTTCAGGTATTATGTTTACTCCTTATAAGAATATTTAGTCCACTTCCCTCTAGCTTTTGTTGTATCCGAAACAAATGCTAGTCACCGTCACCCGCTCTTTTTGTGAAAAGTTTGTTTTTCGTGTATCTTTCTTTAGCAATATGATCTTCTATTTTCCTCTTTTGATTATCAAATGATTTGTAAAGAAAGGTTGAATGAGTAAATGGTTAATGTGTAAATAGCACAACTCATCATATGAGTTGATATGATGTGTAGTAGATGCTTATTCTCAAGTCTCATGAGACCACGAACTACCTTTGACGCATTTTTATTGTTTTCATAACTAACAATAAGTAAAAATAATATACGAAAAGTCTCAATATCGTAACTTCAGTTTCTAAAAACTGCAGACATTAACTCATATAATAGATTTTCTTTATTTTCTTCTGTCGGGCACAGTCTTAGCATACAGACCTGTCTCCATATTTTGATAAACATCAACCAATAAATTGATATTCGTGTTAGGATCCTTGCTTTGTTTCAACAAAAGTTTTCTTGCACTCAATCTTTCTACCTTTGACTTCTTATTTACACTCGTATAATCCAGGATACCTCAGTCTAAAACCATAATTCGTAATCGATTTATTTCCATCTTAATTAATACCATTCTCTTCCGGTGCAATGCCTTATATAATAATTCCTAATTACATGATATATAAGCTTTCATGATGAAATGCTTTGATATATATACACTAAAGTATGTGGTTTTATCATTAAAAAAATTCAGCCAGATAAATGAATGTGACTGTACTAGTACAGCCCTACAACTCGTGTACAAGTCAGAGCTCAATCAAGCATGGCAAAACAAAGAAAAAAGTTTCTGATAAAACATTAAAACGTCTAAAAAGGGAAGAACAATGAGAAAGCAACTAAAGGATGACCTAATGACAGATGGCAAACAATGCATTAAGTCATAACTAACACGAGCTAACATATCAATGCCAAATAGTAGCGGATCTAAAAAGACTTGGATGTAGTAACAATACAGAGCGAAGCGATTTATGATTCCAAAGATAACAACATAAGAATTTCTACACTCAACTAAACATATATCATCACCTCAACCTAAGCACAAAGGTATAAAAAGCTCAATTAGATTAGATATTAACAAACAAGTAAGCAATCACAAACCTGGCACAACTTTATGAGGCTCTTCCTTTGCATCAGCAGCATAAGCATACTTTTGCCCCTTATACATAACCAACTGCGGCTGCTTCGGTGCATACTCATTTCCATCAGGCAAATTAATATAAAACCCAATCACATCACCTTCAACATATCCTTCCTCCCCATACTTTTCCCTCAAAGCTTTATGCACTTTACTCCCATCAATATCCCTATACCCATAACTATTCCCATCGTACCCAACTGGCGCCTGCAAATCCCCCTTTTCAGTCGACCATCCAAGCCTAGTATGCCCTGTTTCACCCAAACTCACAACCTTGATTTCAAAATACCAAGCTCCATCCATCACACCTCTAGTAGCCCTAACCATTCTATACCCTTTACAACTACCTGCACTCAACCTATCTTCACTCAATTCCACTTTCTCAGCTTTAAAAACCTTCGATAAACAAATGTTCATTTCCGCAGAATCATCGTTCTTATCGACATATCGATGAATCGGTGTAATTAAAACAGAGTCCTCTGTTTGAGCAGTAGCAGTTGTGGTACTTTTGGTCCTCTTTTTCCCCTTTCGCGAAGCTGGTTTCGTCCACACACTATTTGCTTTACTCTTGCTCTTTTTCTTCTTACTGTTGGTAGATTTCTTACTACTAGGCTTCTCAATCGCTGGCGGCATTGGCGTAACCGGTGTCGCCGCAGCTGCATCAACAAACATATCTTCATCTTCAGGCTCCGGTGCGAGTGACGATATGCTTTTGTGTTTTTTTGCTACAGGTTCGTCGTTATCTTCGATATCGTCTTCAGAAGATATGATTTTGGTGAAATTGGGTGAGCCTTTAGGGTTTGGTTCAATGTCCGAGAGCTCCTCAGATGCAATTGGATCATCTTTGGTGCCGGAATCGGTGTCAGGAGTTGCAGAGGTGGTAGATGTAGTGGTGGTAATTGTGGTGGTTGTATTAATTGGAACGGTTAGGGTTTCGTCGACGGTGGTGGTGGTGACTTCGGGTTTTGGATCCGGCATTGGTGGATTGATGTCGGAGGTGGTGGTGTTGGTGGAATTATCGTCGTCATGATCATCCTTGTAGGTTGCTTGAAGGTCGTTCATGGCTACTTTAGCGGGGAAATGAGAGTAAAACGCAGGTTCTAATTTCAGAAGGGGGACGATGCGAGTTGGAATTGGGAAATGGCCAATATGATAATATTAAATATTAAATAAAGATTATATATGAAATCTATCCATCCATCTATCTATCTATAGTTAATATTAAAAGAGTTGGAAACCTCTAATAATTTAATCTAATAATTTGTTTGAAATTCAACGGATCAATCAGAGTCCGACATATAGTGCGATAATTACATATGATTGAAAAAAAAATTCAACAAAACTTTTTTAAAAAAAATTTCTTTTTTAAAATTTAAATTTTTTATTTTTATTTTAAATTTAGCATGTCAAATCCAATCACATGTGATTGTGTGTAATTATAAAACACAATCACATGTGATTCTGCATGTCAAATTCAATCACATGTGATTGCAATAAAAATTCAAATTTTTTTTTCAAAAAAAAAAATCAACAAGAAACAGACTTTAATTCAGTGATTTGATTAAGTTTGTTAGCGTTTCGTGATCATATCTTCAAAATTTCAGACTTTAATTCGGTGATTTGATCAAGTTTTGATCAAAAATTGGTGTTTAAAGATTTTAGCACAAATTAACTGAAATTCGTCATTTTACTAAATAAAATTTTTTTCAATCACATGTGATTCTTGGGTTTTACAATCACATGTGATTGGGATACAGAATCACATGTGATTTACTGCATGTCAAATTCAATCACATGTGATTGAAAAAAAAATCAAAAAAATAAAAAAAAGTTTAAAAAAGTTTAAAAAAAATTTGAACTTTTAATTAAATTTTTTTCAATCACATGTGATTATCGCGTCATGTGTCGCATTCTGATTGGTCCCTTGAATCTCAACTTAAAAGTTATTTTCATTTGAATATTTCTCAATATTAAAATCCTATAATGATGATGTCATTATTAGGTTAATTCCTTTGTTAAGAAAAATCAAAAAGAAAAAGAAAAAAATCTAAGCATGGTGAGTGATGTCATTAATCTAAATAATTTTGAATTAAAATTAAATCTTATTAATTAATTATTATTATTAAATCTTATTAATAATTATTTTAATTATCAAAATTAAATAATATTGATTTTTTTTAATTAATTATTTTGAATTGAGTACGAGAAGGTATAAAAGCTAGGTAGAAGGAAACTAATTCTAAATTTATATTTTAATTTACACTTTTAAAATAAAATGACAACCAATATTATCTCTTATGATTGGATATGGATTGTTTAATATGCATTTTAGGTGTTTGATGAAATGTTTGATGATATGGATATGGTCATATGGACTCTGTGGTTCCACGAGTCATTAAACTAAATGACTTTAGCATTTACCTTCATTTAATACCTAAAACATATCATTAAACTGTTTCGTTTAAAGAAACTCATGGTATTAAACTAAATGACTTTAGCATTTACGTTCACTTAATACCTAAAACATATCATTAAACTGTTTCGTTTAAACAAACCCGTGATTTTACGGGTCATTTCACTAGTGTATGCAAGGTTGCAAAAGACGCGAGACGGGGTCGAGACGGTCGGACCGTGTTTGACCGTCTTTTGACCGTTTTTTGGCCGATTTCCGTTTTTTCAAACGTTTTATGTATAAACGGGACGGGGCACTCCAAAATCCGTCTACACCCCCGTCTACACCCCCGTTTTTTCCGTTTTTTAAAACACTGTGTATGTATATATGAATACGGATAGGGAAATAATATTTCCAACAGATTTTGATCTACTTATATTTACTAACTTACCCTTAATTATATCTTTGCATAAATCTCTTACTAGTATTTACTGGAAGGTATTTCTGAAAGATTACACATAATTGTTGTGTACATAATTGTTATATTACAGTTTTATTTTTATCGCATGTCAAAAAATATTATAATATTTTTTGAATATCTAATGGATATCTATTAACCTACTTTATCCATTGGATATGGATGGATGAATTGAAATTAAATGGATATCGATATGAATATGGATGAACAAAATTAAATGGATATATATATATATATATATATATATATATATATATATATATATATATATATATATATATATATATATTGATACGACATCACCCGATTCATATCTGATTCATTGTCATCTCTAGATGCGAGTATAAATATGTACAGAATTCAAGGATACACGATGTAAAATGTGAAGAGTATTGTTTGAAAAAGTATAACTTTCACCAAATTATTACTATATGTATTCAACTTTCAAAATTGTTACTTGTATGATTTTTAAATCTCTACTATTGTATGTGTTTAACTTGTTTTATAACAGGTAAATTTTAGTCACCTCAATTTCATTTCTACACAAAATTACATCATTGGTCCTTCATATTCGTAAGATATTGCATGTTAGTCATTTATGTTTATTTTAACGTCATTGATCCCTCAATCACCAAATCTTGCCATCTTTTATCCAAAAGATCACAAAACACAACTCATTTCTCGTATCAATATCATTAACATCATCATTGATCAAACCAAAATCGTAATAGTTAAATAGATTTCGGTTTGAGTGCTTGATTTGAGAAAAATAGTGGATCGAATGTTTTAACTCCAATAATTGTGCAAACCCCGATTTGAAATCTGGATTTCAAGGGCGTAAAACAATCGATGGCATTAACCTTGTTCGATCGGAATCGAACAAGTTAATATCTTAGAGTGGAGATTAATTCCGATATCGATCGGAATCTTTATCGAAGTTATGTTATCGACTGAAGAGATGTTACCTGTAATTAATTTGGGTAGAGTAACGTTAATGCATCCAGTGTTGGTGCATGAATGATCTTGCTCGTGTATTTATAGGTGTTATGAGGGAATGGTGACGTGGAACATGTCCCTTTCATGGTCATAACAAACTTCGCTAATCCTAAGGGTTGACGTGGCACATGTTCCTTTCAAAGGAATAACAAGCAGATCCTAACGAGCTTTCCTATATTCGTGGGTTGACGTGGCGTGCAGCTTGTTTGCGTATTTGCTCCGGGATCATGAGCTTGTCCGGGACAAGGCATTGCTATGAGACATCGTGCTTGTTCCAGGAAGGTGTACTTGTTCCGGGACGACGTGCTTGTTCCTAGACAACGTGCTTGTCCCGGGACCAGACACCTAAACTGGAAAGGTGTGGTAGTTCCGAGAGTGTGGTAGGTCCGTCTAGGTTGTCACGGGTGGATGGATTACTCTTTGTCCAAGTAAGGAGGTTTTGCCTTATGTTTATTCCAAGTGTTTCTTCACGGTAGTGTTACAGCCGGCCAAAATTGTTGCCGGTTTATAGGTGACTTTGTGAAGGTTGTCGGATGTCCGACATTCATGGTTCAACAGGCCTATTTGCGTGACGATATGGTTCTTGGTTTCTTAATGACTTTGCATTCGGCTAGTTGATGCCGGTAGATTGCACTCTTGTCCGAGCTGGAAGTTTTTGTGGCGTCCCGACTGACCCTTGTCCGGTGTGATCTTTCCCGGATGCATTCATAAATGACCTTCTAATCCAGTTACTAAGATGAGGCCGGGAAGATATTCTCTGCTCGTGGTGATTTATGCCGGGTACACTGTTGTGATGACCCGGAAATTTCTGACCAAATTTAAACTTTATCTTTAAATGATTTAATGTTTTCGACACGATAAGCAAAGTCTGTAATGTTGAGTCTCAAAGTTTTGGAACTATATTCATATAATCAATTATTTTTTTGACTTTTCTCGACGATTCACGAACAATATATATATATAACTTAATGTGCATATATATATATATATATATATATATATATATATATATATATATATATATATATATATATATATATATATATATATATATATATATATATATATGATTTCAAGTTATTTAGTAAACGATATTAACATTCGATTAATATTTAGAGAAGTTAACTAAAACGTTTAAGATGAACCATTAAAACACTAATTTGCTACAGTATTTTCGAATTGCTACAGTACCCGAAAAGCTACAGTGTTTTCGAAAATCACTATTTGCTATAGTAAAACACTATTTCAAAATGAAAATGTATATATTATATATATATTAACAAATAGCGAGACGATGATTTATAGAAGTAAATGACCAAAACACTCGAAAGTTTAAGATATACTTTGAGTGGTATCGTTTATGGATAACTTAAGGCTATATTTTGACAAAGGTACGTGACACAAAATGTAAAATGCAAGTTTTCTCAGCGTACGAAGGGACATTCAAAAACCGGAACCGGGACATAAGTCGAGTGACAATGTACGACTTATCAGAACGAAAATTACAAATCAACTATGCACGTGAATTTAATATAATATATAATTAATTATATAAATTATATATATTATATATATTATTAAATATTATGTCGACAAACAACGAGACAAAATCATTTTGTGCTGGACAGCGAAGCCATGCGATCGCATGGCCTTTACACTAGTTTCCCATGCGATCGCATGGGAAGGAAATTTAGAAAACATCTATAAATCGAGCTGGTTCCTGCACTTATAACACACACACATATCCGAATACATATTACTCCCTCTGTAATTATTATTATTATTTATATTATTATTATTATTATTATTATTATTATTATTATTATTATTATTATTATTAAGATTAATATTATTATTAATCTTATTATTATTAGTAGTATTAATATTATACATAAAATACTACGACGAGGTCTTGAGCGTGTCACTTTCAAAATGGGTTTTCAAGCGGAATAGAGCTAAGGAAATTATGGGTAATGTTTGGGGGTATATTTATGAATCAAACCTAGTGTTTATCATCTCCGTTACGTCTACGTACTTTCCTACAATATTGAATCTCAATATTGATACGTAAGCACTCATATTTTATCTTTTATATATTAATTGTGTATCCATATCTAGTGCTCGAGTATATATATTTATACATACGTGTATGCTAAATTTTGTCGTTAAACAGTTTATAATAGATCACAAATTAAATACATATATTACTGGTAAAAGGTATATGATATACATGTTTTTGGAAAGCTGTCGAAAAATCAATAACTTTTCATTTAGATATCGAATAGTTTCGATGAACGGATTAAAAGATATGATCAACTGAATTATAATTGACGTTAATTGGAATTGCTTTTGAATCTGCAATTAATATTTAAACAACTTGTTTGTAAGATTGAGAAATTGAATTTTTGAATATTACCAACCGAGTAAATGAATCCTTATATAAGGTACGTCTCGTTTTGTTGAACTATTGTCAAAATTGACTTTTTGAAACGATTTTGGATAACTTTTGTATGTCGATCTCGAGCATTAGGATTGTGATACACTATGACCTGACCTAGCTTGATAGACATTTATTAACCAACATATGTTCTCTAGGTTGAGATCTACGGTTATTTGGTAATCCGAGTTTCGGTCACATTTTGGTGAACGACTTTATATGCTGCTAAGGTGAGTTTCATTTGCTCCCTTTTTAATTGCTTTTGCAATCTATATTTTTGGGCTGAGAATACATGCACTTTATTTTAAACACAATGGATTCAAGTACATACTAAATTCTACACTGAGTTTGAACCGAAAATCCCTTAGCTTTGGTAACTAGTAACTGCCGGTTATAAGAACTGGTGGGCGCGAGTAGTAGTATATGGATCCATAGGGCTTGATATCCCCGTCCGAGCTAGAGCACTAGCCTTTTAATGGACGTATGCTATTTGAGAAGCGTACACATTGGTTTGCGTGTATTATTAAGGTGATTATACAAAGGGTATAAATTATATATACGTTAAGTTTAGTTACCAGGGTGCTCAATTTCGTAGAATATTTTGATAAACATTTCTGGATGAAACAACTGAAATCTTGTGATCCACCTTTATATACAGATTATGCGCAACATTAAAACTATGAACTCACCAACCTTTGTGTTGACACTTTTAAGCATGTTTATTCTCAGGTTCCCTAGAAGTCTTCCGCTGTTTTCTTATATGTTAGACAAGCTATGTGCATGGAGTCTTACATTGCATATTTATCAAGGAAACGTTGCATTCACCAAATCATCACCATGTATCTTATTTTGACTACATTGTCAATGGAATTACTATTGTAAACTATTATTTATGGTAATTGTCTATATGTAGAAATCATCAGATGTCGAAAACCTTTGATTTAAATATTCATTTATGGTGTGCCTTTTCAAAAAAAATGCAATGTTTACAAAACGCATCATATAGAGGTCAAATACCTCACAATGAAATCGATGAATGACGTGTTCATCCATATGGATTTAGAGCGATCGTCACAACTGTGGCCGGGATGCTACAAAATAGTGTGCCTTGTGGAGACAGATCATTATGCGTATCATCAAGTCCCCCCAGTTTGATGATGGTAGCTGGAACGGTTACCTTTATCAAACTTGAAAATGAGCCTGCGTTTCTGATTGGATGTGCATTAAATGTTTGACAGTTTGAAAAGATAATTTTTGTAGACACGCCCCCCTTTTCGTGTTTTTTCCATTTTTCAACTTTTTTGGAACGACGTTCGAGGGACACCTTTTTGCAATTTTAATCATTACCTTTAGGGATCCATCTTTTAATCTAAACCGTTGGATCAATTTCTTTGAAACCTATAAATAGCCACCTTTTCCCATTCGTCTCACTTTTTACAGCCTTCATATCTTCAATCGTTTCTTCTTCAAAAAACCAAAAGTTTTTGCACGAAAAAAGTACCACTTTTGTCTTCTTTTATCTTCTTTTTCCTGTTAGTTTGTACTTTTGTATTTACGTATATATGGCGGATCAGTCTTCCACATCTACTAGCGTAGACGCTCCCGAATCGTCATCTAGGTCTTTCGTAGATATTAACAACATCATGATTCGAGTATGTGATGAATACCTCGACGAATTAGTAGATAAGTGAAATGTCCCGTTCATATCGATTACAAACGTTCCATATTAATTGATTTCGTTGCGAGGTTTTGACCTCTATATGAGACGTTTTCAAAGACTGCATTCGTTTTTAAAACAAACCATAACCTTTATTTTATCGACAAGGTTAAAAAGACACCACCTAGATCATCCAGAAATGATAATCTAAAAATATCACACTTACACACTACCAATACATATTGGTTTACAATATTAATATGTTACAACAAAATAAATCTCGAATGCAGTTTTAAACAATATTATACAAGCATGCTGACACCAAATCTTGTCCACATATTAGCATGCAACAGCGGAAGCTCTTAATAATCACCTGAGAATAAACATGCTTTAAACGTCAACAAAAATGTTGGTGAGTTATAGGTTTAACCTACATATTTATCAAATTGTAATAATAGACCACAAGATTTCATATTTCAATATACATCTCATACATAGAGATAAAAATCATTCATATGGTGAACACATGGTAACCGGCATTAACAAGATGCATATAAGAATATCCCCTATCATTCCGGAAAATCCATCGGATATGATAAAACAACATCGAAGTACTAAAGCATCCACAACCATGGATGGGGTTCGTTAGGCCCAATAGATCTATCTTTAGGATTCGTGTCAATTAGTAGATCGGTTTACTAATTCTTAGGTTACCGAGCAAAAAGGGGCATATTCGGCTTCGATCATTCACCCATATAATGTAGTTTCATTTAGTTGTGTCTATTTCGTAAAACATTTATAAAACTGCATGTATTCTCATCCCAAAATATTAGATTTTAGAAGTGGGACTATAACTCACTTTCACATATTTTTACTTCGTCGGGAAGTAAGACTTGGCAACTGGTCGATTCACGAACCTATAACAAATATGTACATATATATCAAAGTATGTTCAAAATATATTTACAACATTTTTAATACGTTTATGTTTTAAGTTTATTAAGTCAGCTGTCCTCGTTAGTAACCTACAACTAGTTGTCCACAATTAGATGTACAGAAATAAATCGATATATATTATCTTGAATCAATCCACGACCCAGTGTATACACGTCTTAGGCTAGATCACAACTCAGAGTATATATATTTTTGGAATCAACCTCAACCCTGTATAGCTAACTCAAACATTACTTCATATAGAGTGTCTATGGTTGTTCTAAATAATATATATACATGGGTCGATATGATATGTCAAAATATTTGCATACGTGTCTATGGTATCCCAAGATTACATAACATATTAGAATACATGTATAATACAATATAAGTTAGCTAGGATATGATTTGTATAGAATTGTTACAATATTTCCCGTAGCTAAAACAATCAAAAAATATCCAATCTTGTTTTACCCATAACTTCTTCGTTTTAAATCCGTTTTGAGTGAATAAAATTACTATGGTTTCATATTGAACTCTATTTTATGAATCTAAACATAAAAAGTATAGGTTTATAGTCAGAAATATAAGTTACAAGTCATTTTTGTAAGAGGTAGTCATTTCAGTCGAAAGAACGACGTCTTGATGACCATTTTGAAAAACATACTTCCACTTTGAGTTTAACCATGATTTTTGGATATAGTTTCATGTTCATAAGAAAAATCATTTTCCCAGAAGAACAACTTTTAAATCAAAGTTTATCATAGTTTTTAATTATCAAACCCAAAACAGCCCGCGGTGTTACTACGACGGCGTATATCCGGTTTTACGGTGTTTTTTCGTGTTTTCAGGTTTTAAATCATTAAGTTAGCATATCATACAGATAGAGAACATGTGTTTAGTTGATTTTAAAAGTCAAGTTAGAAGGATCAACTTTTGTTTGCGAACAAGTTTAGAATTAACTAAACTATGTTCTAGTGATTACAAGTTTAAACCTTCGAATAAGGTAGTTTTATATATATGAATCGAATGATGTTATGAACATCATTACTACCTTAAGTTTAGTAGGTAAACCTACTGGAAATGATAAAAAAAATAACTTGAGCTTCAAAGGATTTTTGGATGGCTTGAAAGTTCTTGAAGTAGAATCATGACACGAAAACAAGTTCAAGTAAGATTTCCACTCGAAATAAGATTGTTATAGTTATAGAAATTGAATCAAAGTTTGAATATGAGTATTACCTTGTATTATAAAGATATCTTAATGTAAGTAAGAAAGATTTCTTGAGGTTAGATGATCACTTTACAAGATTGGAAGTAAGCTAGCAAACTTGGAAGTATTCTTGATTTTATGAAACTAGAACTTATAGAATTTATGAAGAACACTTAGAACTTGAAGATAGAACTTGAGAGAGATCAATTAGATGAAGAAAATTGAAAAATGAAAGTGTTTGTAGGTGTTTTTGGTCGTTGGTATATGGATTAGATATAAAGGATGTGTAATTTTGTTTACATGTAAATAAGTCATGAATGATTACTAATGTTTTTGTAATTTTATGAGATATTTCATGCTAGTTTTCAAATGATGGTTCCCACATGTGTTAGGTGACTCACATGGGCTACTAAAAGCTAATCATTGGAGTGTATATACCAATAGTACATACATCTAAAAGCTGTGTATTGTACGAGTACGAATACGGGTGCATACGAGTAGAATTGTTGATGAAACTGAACGAGGATGTAATTGTAAGCATTTTTGTTAATTAGAAGTATTTTGATAAGTGTCTTGAAGTCTTTCAAAAGTGTATGAATACATATTAAAACACTACATGTATATACATTTTAACGGAGTCGTTAAATCATCGTTAGTCGTTACATGTAAATGTTGTTTTGAAACCTTTAGGTTAACGATCTTGTTAAATGTTGTTAACCCATTGTTTATTATATCTAAAGAGATGTTAAATTATTACATTATCATGATATTATGATATATTAATATATCTTAGTATGATATATATACAGTTAAATGTTCTTTTATTTGCGAACAAGTTTAGAATTAACTAAACTATGTTTTAGTGATTACAAGTTTAAACCTTCGAATAAGGTAGTTTTATATATATGAATCGAATGATATTATGAACATCATTACTACCTTAAGTTTAGTAGGTAAACCTACTGGAAATGATTAAAAAATAACTTGAGCTTCAAAGGATTTTTGGATGGCTTGAAAGTTCTTGAAGCAGAATCATGACACGAAAACAAGTTCAAGTAAGATTTCCACTCGAAATAAGATTGTTATAGTTACAGAAATTGAATCAAAGTTTGAATATGAGTATTACCTTGTATTATAAAGATATCTTAATGTAAGTAAGAAAGATTTCTTGAGGTTAGATGATCACTTTACAAGATTGGAAGTAAGCTAGCAAACTTGGAAGTATTCTTGATTTTATGAAACTAGAACTTATAGAATTTATGAAGAACACTTAGAACTTGAAGATAGAACTTGAGAGAGATCAATTAGATGAATAAAATTGAAAAACGAAAGTGTTTATAGGTGTTTTTGGTCGTTGGTATATGGATTAGATATAAAGGATGTGTAATTTTGTTTACATGTAAATAAGTCATGAATGATTACTAATGTTTTTGTAATTTTATGAGATATTTCATGCTAGTTTCCAAATGATGGTTCCCACATGTGTTAGGTGACTCACATGGGCTGCTAAGAGCTAATCATTGGAGTGTATATACCAATAGTACATACATCTAAAAGCTGTGTATTGTACGAGTACGAATACGGGTGCATACGAGTAGAATTGTTGATGAAACTGAACGAGGATGTAATTGTAAGCATTTTTGTTAAGTAGAAGTATTTTGATAAGTGTCTTGAAGTCTTTAAAAAGTGTATGAATACATATTAAAATACTACATGTATATACATTTTAACGGAGTCGTTAAATCATCGTTAGTCGTTACATGTAAATGTTGTTTTGAAACCTTTAGGTTAACGATCTTGTTAAATGTTGTTAACCCATTGTTTATTATATCTAAAGAGATGTTAAATTATTACATTATCATGATATTATGATATATTAATATATCTTAGTATGATATATATACAGTTAAATGTTGTTACAACGATAATCGTTACATATATGTCTCGTTTCGAAAAATCATTAAGTTAGTAGTCTTGTTTTTACATATGTAGTTCATTGTTAATACACTTAATGACATGTTTACTTATCATTTATCATGATTAAACATAGTGTATCAATATCTTAATATGATTCATATGTATTTAGTAAGACGTTGTTATAACGATAATCGTTATATATATCGTTTCGAGTTTCTTAATTCAATAAACTCAATTTTATGTATATAACTCATTGTTAAAATACCTAATGAGATACTTACTTATCATAATATCATGTTAACTATATATATAACCATATATATGTCATCATATAGTTTTTACAAGTTTTAACGTTCGTGAATCACCGGTCAACTTGGGTGGTCAATTGTCTACATGAAACTCATTTCAAATAATCAAGTCCTAACAAGTTTGATTGCTTAACATGTTGAAAACATTTAATCATGCAAATATAGTTTTCAATTAATATATAATCATGGAAAAGTTCGGGTCACTACAATAAGTACCCATTTTTGGCCAGTTATATTTTGAGGGTTCCTGATGCATTCCATCGAGCCCATAAGCCTCCAACGAACATGGTGACCATGTATGGTGCAGATATTATCGTGGGAAACTTTCGGTTGCCCTACTCTGAGTTTATGTACCAATTCTTTACGCATTATGGGATAGCGCCTGCCCAGCTACACCCTCTTGCATACCAAAAGTTGGTAATGTGGGAGATGTATCTTAACCACTATCACATACTTCTGGCCGTTCGCATGTTCTGATATTGTTTCACCATCTCGAGGTCTGAGATTGGATGGTTTTCCATCAAGCGGAGAGCATTTTCAATTTTACCGGTGATATGGATACCTCTTTGAAAGAATGGCGGGAGTCGTTCTTTTTTGTCGAGAGCAAAGAGCCACCGGCACGGTTTGTCGATCTTTGTGAATGGGCAGTTAATGTAAAGAATGGAGCCAATAAGGTTCCGAGATTGAATGCTGCCGAGAAGGCATGTATATTGGCCATCCAGGAGTTCAGGTTTCCCCAACGGCCATATCCGGAGGCCATGCTTGTGCTGGGAGGAGTTAGTCACCAATGGTCTGATCCAAATACCAAGCATGTCATTCGTTATAATGGAGAAGGTGGAGATTGATCCTAGCCAACTTTTGTGTTATTTAGTTGGTTATTTGTACACTAACCTTGTTTTATTTTTATGCAACAGTGATGGAGTTTGCTACTGCAATGGCATTTGGTGATCTCGAGGAGATCAACTTTGAGAATGTGCTGGTGAATCCGGGAGACGAGCCGGATGTTGTTCCGCAAGACCCGAAACAGAACACCGGTGATGGGGCCGACTTGGTCCTCCCCGTTCCGACTGTAATGGAGGAGCAGGCAGTTGTGAAGAGGAGAATCCATGTGCTTCCTCAGCTACGATCAAATAAGGCCAAAGGTAATCTTCTTGTTCCGACGAGCTGGTCTTATTCTTATTACTCTATTTATTTTATGCTTGACTTTCTTAATTTTTTGCAGTTGTTGCCTAGCCTTCTGCTGGTGGTGAGGCAACCGTGACGGAGCCCATACAGCTGGGCAGTGGCGAGGGTGATCATTTTACCCTGGAGAGCTTTGATGACATTCACTTTAATGTCCCTGCGGGTGATGACCTTATCCATGCTTTCTCTTAGATGGATATTGATTATCGTGGCTGCATGAGTGCCCTGGAGAGGGGATCCTCCTCGACCCTTTGCCAGGCGCTTTCCGCCCTCCCTGCGGATGATGCAAAGGTTGTCCATGCTCGGGCAGTCGTGGCGCTAAACACTTTCTTGCTCGATGGTTTTGACCGTGATGATCAGGCGACGATGGCTCAGGAGGCAGTGAGTGACTTGGAGAGTCAGTTAAAGGCTGCCAGGGATGAGCTGGCTCGGGTGGGGAAGGCCCGGGAAGCTATGAATGACTTGGAGAGCCAGCTGAAGGCTACCAAGGATGAGCTTGCCCGGGTGGTGGCGGAGAAGGATGAGAAGGATAAAGAGATATCCTCTGCTGTCCTTGTGAAGGAGGCAGCCGTGGCTGAGTGTAAGCAGTTGCAGGGTGCCCTACCTTCTGTATTGAAGAAGGCTATCAATTCCAGTACTGTGAAGGCGCCTTTTGAGGCTTATTTGTAGAGTTTTGGGACGACCAACTTTACTCACGTTGTTCGGTTGATGCAAAAGCATCATACCGGAGGGGCTGTCTCCTTGCACCCAGAAATTGCCGGTAAGGTGAACACGGGTGCCGTGCAGGAGCTCCAGGATGCCCAGCAAGCGTTGGCGGAGATCCAGTTGGGCAGTTTTGAGGATCTTTGTGCTGACGAAGCTACAACCGTGCAGCAGTTGTTAGATTTTAAATTTTAGTATGTTGTACTGCACGTTGTTGCATATTTTTTTATGTATCTTGTAATGAAATCTTGTGTAATTAATGAAATTTTAGTTTCATGTATTCTGTGATGAATTTCTTCGGTCGAACTAGTTCGTGTCTTCATATGTAGGTCTAGACTACATTTGTATTAGTTTTGGCGTGTACACCGTGCAGTCACGTGTGTTTATGCCATCTACTCATTGGCCGTTTATCAGTATAAACTTGTACCGACGAGGGCTAGACAATCACCTCTTAAGGGGGTACAAAATAACTTGCGTGGGACTTATGTGGATGTCGGAATCCGTCCGCCGCTAGCAGGTTATTATTATGTGAACAACGTTGTAAATAACATAGTGACTAAGTTATTGTAAACGGTGAAATTCTTTTATGCATCCTAAATAGGAAAGACATACATAGATTCTTTATTGGAAAAGAAAAGACATAAACATCAAGATAACCATGAATTGAAGTGATCAGTTCAACCATGATATCCATCTAAATTTCAGTGTGGCATCTAGCCACTTTTGTTTTCCTTAGCCGGTGTTCCATCTTGGTTGGAGCTTTCGCAACTTTCTGGCCTGGAACGTTTTTGTACCGGGCTACGGTGTTCAGTTGTTTCATGGGTATTGATAAATTGTTCCTCCCAATCCGGCTGATGGTGCCAGCCGGCACTCTCCTGCCCAATCTTGTAAGTATTGATCGGGCTCTTTCTAGTAGAGCGTGTCGGTGGAGAGAAGTAAGTCAGCCTTTTAAGAACTGACACACGCTTTTCTTCCAAGATGTGTGGCGTCTTCTTTGTTTCGTTGTTTCGCCAAGTGTGGGTATTCGCCACTCCCGGGAATGGGTGTCGGGTGGACTGGACTGTTGCCACACCTTGCCGGGTTGGAAATTGAAGCAAACCGTGAGCGGTTGAGGCTATTGCACCAAATTTCCTGAAGAACTTTCTTCCCAATATCACATTTGTGGCAGTCACAGATTTTAACGACATTCGAGTACTTGAACTTTGCACTCGCGTGTCTGTAAGTTAATAAAAGAAAGTGTTTAGCAAGAACATGAACACACAAGATTCATAGTGATTGGGGAAGATATTTACCAATCTGCCTTAATTCACTACTCAAATCACAATTAGGAGTTATCTTCACTAAGTATTCTCCAGAGCCGGTGGAGAGCCGTTTTCATAAAGTTACTCTAAAATATCCTCACAATCCTTTGAAGGAGTATTCCAGTCACAATCACTTAGAATAAACTAATTAGTATTATCACCAAGAACACTTAATGCAATAACTAAGAAGACTAGTCACTTTCAAGGTCCGTTATGAAAGTGTGTCACAAAGAAATTACTAAGAAATGATATTTATTTATTTTTTAAAGAACCTTTAATTAGCTATCTTCATTTTCCTTATGGGGATGAGCTAACAACTCTATATTTCTACATTATAGTAACAACTTTTATGATAACAGTTTACTATGATTGTGAAATTGAGAGAACTTTAAAATAATTCTAACTAATTAGAATCTCTCTTGCTAAAATCACTCTTCAGTGTATGTTTGAAAGCTTGAGTGCAGGTCTCAGAGTATATCAGTTAATAATAGTGCAAGATGTTGGATCTTCAAGTTTGGCTAAGTGTTACTTTATATAGCAATACAAATCCTTACAAGTCCCGTTGAGGTAGATTTGTTTATCGTCTGCAGTTGCCTAGGGCTTCACAATGTAGCTATTTGTTTGGTTTGACTTTAATGAATTAGACGACTTTCTGTACCATGTCACGTGCGGATGTGCGCTCGGGAGCTCTACTCTAAAATTTATAAACCTATAACATGCGACAACATTCCTGATCGGCGTAGTTATAGCAAGTAAGATTCGTTCCAAGATAACAGTGAAATTAGTCTTCCAAATTACTAAATGGATGAAGCGATATTTAAATAAATAGGATGGTAAAAGGAGGGTTTTGGTTATTGCATGAGCAATAATGTTGAAAGTACTTTAAATAGATAACGATAATAAAATAAAGAAGGATTCACATGGTTGATTTCATCCCTTGACTCAGTCAAATATTTAAAGGATCATTTGTTGTAATTGCTTATTGTTAACTAGGTGATAATGCTAGTTTAGTTAAAACAACGACAAACGTGTTAGCCATATGATTTATGTTGTGTTCAATATGGCTTATCAAATTAGCATGTTATGATAGTTTAAGCTACATCACCATTCCACTTTAAATTTATAAACAATTTGATAATCATAAAATAAAACCGCGTGATTAACAAGAATTAAGCATAACTCATCTATTAAGTACCAGTTAATTAATAAAGATAAGTAAGGATCATTGATGTAATAATCTAAACAGAATGTCACAACTGTTTTTTAAAACTCAAGCGAAACAATGATGGTTCGGTAGAAAAAAAACATACGAATTAATTCAACTAGGCCGCTGACCGTTGTCACCAGGCCGTAGGCCCAGAACCTAATACAAGTGTCGCCAAGGGACGGAGCTTGAACCATTTGGTTGAGGGGGTCAAATTTGTTAGAAGTTAAATGTACTTCTAATACATATAAACAAACTTATATAAAGTCATCTTTCAAACAAATACATGAACTGAATGAACAACAAACTATTACATAATATATACTAACGTATTACAAACTTCGGATTAACAAAACCGAGTAACATTTATCATATATCGATTTATTGAAACTTTCGAGTTCATATTAATCATCTTTTCTATGGATAAAAGTTTAGACATGTTAACAAGAATTTACATTTATCATTATCATTAACTAAATTCATTATTGAATCGTCATATAATACTCAAAATAAAATTGTACTTATGATTGTTATCTTTTTTATTTTTTGAATTTTTCTAAAAAAATGAAGATTTGATCGGTAGAGTTTAAAGTAAAATTGAACTTTATGAGATAGATTAAAGATATGACATATATTATCAATTACCAATATAACTAATAGACAAAATTCTAATAAACAAAATTTGTCTTATTTGTTATGAATAGTATTATTTAATTTTTCATTTTTGACAAACCAAACCCCCTACCTTTCATTATAATACAAATCGAACCCCCCACTTTAACCTATATTCTAAATTATTATTTATCACATCACTAACACAAAAAATACTGAATAATAACACCCACCACGCTTTACCGACTTGTACACTGCGCTCAAACAGTAGGACCCATATAGGCCACTACTTTGCTATTTTTTTTGTCTCCAACGATAAAAGAAGCAACTTTCTTAAAAGGAACAACCCTTCAATGCTACCAAAAGATGTCGAAAAACATTCTTTTTTACAAAATAGATCAACTAGCTTTAACGCTAAAAGAAGCACCTTTCACAAAAGGAACAACCCTTCAATGTTAGATGTCGAATTTTTTTTTTTTTTTACAAAATAGATCAAGACTTTTTTTTTAACTCGCATTCAAAACAGAACCCCCGGCGCGAAGCGAGGGCTCCACTACTAGTTATATTATATTAATGTTAGTTCTTTTAATTACGAGGGGCCAAGATGTCAAATGCCATCTATATGTTAGTCACACTAATATGCATATCATAGCTCTCAGTCTAACTGGTGGGGTGGCCACAACCCCCTCTAGCCCCCATTATCCTCCGTCATTGAGTGTCGGGCGTTTTCACCAGGTCGCCGACAAATAACAGTCTGATTACAAGGTTTTTTTATCCCGTATAAATGCTTTAAAAAGTTGCTAAAAGTGTAGATCGGCAGGGACACCTTAACCCTGTGTTGCCTATGACAACCTACCTCCCCCACCCCACACGGGAGTAATACCTGTAAAACACCTCCCCTGATACCCCATGAGTGGCAATCACGAACCTACCCGCAAGCGGGATACTACGACAGCCATGTAAGTACCGGACGTACAATGAGGACGTTCGTAAGAGGACTAAACCCCACGAGTCAACCCAAAGAGTCAACGATAAATACATGTTGCCGCCGGATTCGAACTTGCGCCATTTTGTTAAAGCTTCCACAACATGGGGCCCATGGATCTAAAGTAGTGGGTACCGTTGAAGTACTGCTTCGTTGGTAAATGCTTTAAAAAGTTAGTTCATAATGCAGATTGAAAACATGAAATAATAACAATTAAACATGAAACATAATCAAACTTGAATAATTAAATAAAACTTGATTATCTTGATTGTTTGGATGACAAAAGGTAGAACTTCAAATGGAAATTACAATTGCTTGAAAGAAACTTGAATCAACTAATTATTCTACTCAAAACTTAAATTGGAACTTAACTTGAAATGTAAATATTTGTAAATTTAAACTAGAATTCGGACTGGAAAAATCGTGCAGATAACCACACTCCAGCATCTCTAAATGTTGGAAAAGGCAATCTTTTTATAGTTGAGAAAGTCATCATAGGTCGTCGGCTTGTCACGACAACTGGAATTTTCTCAACGCCTTCGGTGATTTTGGAAGTTCGTTAGATGCTCTGTCGGTGGCTTGTGTTCTTGGTCGTCGGTCTTAGCTGTAACTAGAGATTTGCAATAAAAGTTTGGTCACAGTTTGTTACAAGCTCCGCAGCCGCTGTGTTCTTGGGCCGCCGTCCTGCCATAAGGCCGGAAAATTTCTTCTTTTGTATCTTCGAGGGAAATAAACGACTGGAAAGCAATCTTTGCCGGCGGCTAACATGTATGGGCCGCCTACCTGAGCTCAATTTCTTTATTTTGGCTTGTTTTTATCACTTTTCTTTAATGTTTACTCCTTTTGGGGTGAAATCCTAAAATGATATCTGAAATCCACAAGTAGTGAATTAAGCACACAAAAAGTGTATATAAACATGTTAAATTGGTCGGAAAATTGCAGATGTTGCTCAATAGAATTTATGAAAGATATGTATGATTTGAGCTGTATCACCTCGAAAAGTTGGTAAAAGGACGTACACATTTTTCTTTTTAGTGTATATTTGAATTTACATTGATTTTTGTGTTCTTTAAGCTGACAATACTTAACCCAAGAAGTAAGTAGATTATTTAAGAGCATCGGGTGTGGTACGCGTCGGCTCGACGTCGCCACCCCCAAATTTTGTGACTGACCGTCGCCCCACACCCATCCGGCGTCGGTGCAGCGTCGAGTGGGCCGACGTCGATGCCAAGACTTCGGTTTCTTGTGTTAAAGTACGTAATAAAATGGATTGATATTATTTGATTCGATGCCCGTACATAATACAATAGTGGCCTTATATAGGCTAAAACCCTAACAATGCTAAAAGGACTAAACCCAATAAGACTAATACATGGGCTAATAATAATATAGACTAACATCCCCCCGCAGTTGGAGCTGGAGTACAACGGACACTCAAACTGGATCGAAACTCGTCAAACAATGCGTATGGGAGACCTTTGGTAAAGATATCTGCAAACTGATATCTGGACGGCACATGAAGAACTCGCACCTGTCCTTGGGCAACAAGATCGCGAACAAAGTGAATGTCGATCTCGATATGCTTAGTCCGATGATGTTGAACTAGATTAGTAGATAGGTATACCGAGCTGACATTATCACAATATACCAGAGTGGCTGAGGTGAGAGGACAGTGAAGCTCTCGGAGAAGGTTACGAATCCAACAAGTCTCGACAACAACATTAGCAACCCCGCGATACTCTGCTTCGGCACTGGAGCGAGAGGGCGTGAGTTGCCGCTTGGATGACCATGATAAAAGGTTATTACCGAGGAAAACACAGTAACCGAAAGTAGATCGTCTGGTAGTTGGGCAACCGGCCCAATCGGCGTCTGAGTAGGAAACCAATCCAGTAGGAGATGATGCGTATAACTGTAAGCCAAGATCAGTGGTACCCTGAATATAGCGAATGATCTGTTTCAGGGCGTGCATGTGTTGTTCCCGTGGATCATGCATGAAGAGACAGATCTGCTGAACTGCATATGAAATATCGGATCGAGTGAACGTGAGATACTATAATGCGCCTGCAAGGCTCCGATAGAGAGTCAGGTCCTTGACAATTGACTAGTAAGCTTGGCACCTGGTTCAACTGGGGTCCTGCAGGGATGGCAAGTGAGCATTCCAGCCCACTCAATGATCTCGGTAGCATATTGCCTCTGAGAGAGGAACATGCCAGATGCACTACGAGTCGCGTGGATCCAAGAAAGTAGTTCAAGGGACCCAAATCTGTCATAGCAAATTCCTTATGTAAGGAAGATATAATCCGCTGAAGTAAACCTGTAGAGGAAGCAGTCAACACAATATCATCAACCTATAAAAGCAGGTAGGATGTATCAGATCCGTAACGGTAAATAAAAAGTGATGTATCAGAGCGACTTTGATGAAAACCAATCCGATGTGCATATCTGGCAAAGCGCTGAAACCAAGCACGAGGGGCCTGCATGAGACCATATAGAGATTTCTGCAATAAGCAGACATGATCCGGGTATCTAGGATCGCGAAACCCTGGAGGCTGATGCATATAGACAGTCTCAGAAAGTTTTTCATGTAGAAAAGCGTTCTTGACATCTAGCTGGTGGACAGGCCAGTGTCTAGACACCGCTAAACTAAGAACCGTACGATTGGATACCGGTTTAACAATTGGACAAAAATTCTCATCACAATCAATGCCAACATGTTGGCTTCGACCATTAGCAACGAGTCGTGCCTTATACCTGCTCAAATTACCGTCTGCATTATACTTGTGATTGAATAGCGACATGGAGCGAACTATGTTCGTGTCCGATGGGCGAGGCACAAGTTTCCAAGTATTGTTGTTAATTAAAGCATTATATTCATCAGACATAGCGTGTTTCCAGTTAGGGTCATTAAGAGCTTCAAAGTAAGTGCAGGGAATGGGAGATATGGTGGTTGTGTGAAGGTTGAGACGTTGAACCGGCTTAGTGGTACCAAGGCGGGTGCGGGTGATCATGGGGTAAGTGGAAAGAGAAGTAGAGGAAGATGTAGCCTCAGTTGGAGGAGGCTGTGGCTCCGGAATAAGATGAGGTGGAGGGGCGGGGGCGGTAGCCTCAGTAGGATGAGGCCGTGTCTCCGGAATAGGATGAGGTTGAGGTGTGGTGCCGGTAGCCTCAGGATGAGGAGGCTGTGTCTCCGGTGGTAGATGAAATGTTCGGGAATATAGATTTGGAGGAGGGTCCAAAAAGTCATAGGATGGTGGTTGAGTGGGTGTCATGGAACCGAATGGGAAACAGGTCTCATTGAAGGTGACATGCCGAGAGAGGATGATTTTGTTAGTTGTAAGATCCAGATAGCGGTAACCCCGATGATTGGAGGGGTACCCAAGAAAAATACATGGAGTGGAGTGAGGAGCAAGTTTGTGTGTAGGGGTAAGGTGAGGGTAGCAGAGGCAGCCGAAGACTCGGAGAGTGATATAGTTAGGTTTTTGTTTGTAGAGACGAGAGTGTGGGATGTCATGGTTGATGGCGGAAGAGGGAATAATGTTAAACAGGTAGGCTGCCATGTGGAGAGCTTCCGCCCAGTAAGTGGGCGGGAGATGAGCTTGAAAGAGTAGGGTGCGAATTAGATTGTTAATGGTGCGGAGCATGCATTCGGAATTTTCGTTTTGTTGAGAGGTGTGAGGGCAGGAGAATCGGAATTGAATACCATTAGTTTGAAGAAGTTGAGGGAATGCAGTGTTATCGAATTCACCCCCCATTATCACATTGAAACGCTTTGATTTCTTGGTTAAATTGAGTGCGAACGAATGTACGAAATTTTATGAATGTAGGAAGTGCGTCAGATTTATTGCGTAACGGAAAAACCCATACATAATGCGAAAATAAAGATCAAGAAATATAATATAATATTTTAAACCACTAAGATTAGAAACATGAGACGTCCATAAATCTGAATGGATAATATCAAATGGAGCATTAACATTAGAACTAGAAACAGAAAAAGGGAGTCGCACGTGTTTGCCAAGCTGACAGGCATGGCAAAGAACGGGGGACGAAGATTTATTACAAATAATATCTTTATTAGAGAGGAGTCTACGAAAAACATCATGTCCGGGATGTCCGAGACGCTGATGCCATGTAACTGGACTGGTGAGAAGAGCCTGCTGAAAGGTGGGTGATGTAAGTGGGTAGAGATCCCCGGTGCTATCACATCGGAGAAGCAAATGACGCGTTAAGTAATCTTTCACAGAAAAACCAAAGGGATCAAATTCAACAGAAACTAGATTATCACGAGTAAATTGACGAACAGATATGAGGTTTTTAACGATGTTAGGGGTTACAAGAACATTATTCAAATGTAACAGTCAGTGGACATTGGGTAACAAGCTATGTCCAGTGTTAGTGACGGGAATTGTGTTCCCGTTACCAACGGCTACTGATGAATATTTGCAATTATTAAAAACAGTACTAAGATTATTAATACAGGAGGTAAGATGTGAAGACGCACCTGTGTCCATGTGCCACCCAGCACTACTGTAATCGGGCTGACCTGTGTAAAAGCATTGGGCCTGCTGTTGGGCTTGAGTAATTCCTAACTTAGCTATAATTTTCTGATTGGTTTGAATGATGTTTCAGAGTAGAGCATTAGATAAAGCATCTTTATCCGAGTGGACGTGATCGTTAGCACCTTTATATGTCATGATGAATAAGCGACTACAATGTCAGCGACTACAATGTCACCGATTAATTTAAGAATCACTTGCAATACGAACCAGACTTAATTTATGTGCTAAATAATTATTGAGAACCAATAAAGTGGAATGGCATGAAAAAAAAAAAGAGTAACACGTGATATGCTCTAGGAGAATAGAAATCACCAACTAACACGTGTATACAATGAATACGTGTATGAAATCATCAATTGATAAAAAGGCAGCATATGATAAAAATCAATTGATAAAAAATCAATTGATAAAATTCAATGAATACGTACGTATACACGTGTATATAATAGATCGATGATGAAGAGATAAAAATCACCAATTGATGAAAAGGCAGCGGATGTTTTGTGATGAGTACCGGCGAATGATGAGAGTAGCGTTACAAGCAACAAAGAAGAAAAAAAAAAACCTTAAGTGTTAGGCTCAATACCATATTACAGTACGTAATAAAATGAATTGATATTATTTGATTCGATGTCGGTACATAATACAATAGTGGCCTAATATGGGCTAAAACCCTAACAATGCTAAAAGGGCTAAACCCAATAAGACTAATACATGGACTAATAATAATATAAACTAACATCTTGGATGTTTAAGTGGGCCCCGTTTCAAATTTATAGTCGTTAAGTGATTTATTGGTTTTTTTCTTTAAATAACATATATATTAAACCTCCATATATACACACACAAATCACAATCTATACACTCACACAAACCTCACTTCTCTCATTTTTTTTACAATCCAAAAAATAGTTTATAAAATACAATGGCTTATTCATCTTCCAGCGATGAGTATACGATGCTTGCACTCGAAATGTTAGAGGCCGATCAAAGTGATGAGGGGGATAGTTCTAATGTTCGTTTAACGCGACGCTATATCAGACGTGATCACCATGAAGCACATGATCGCCTCATAAGAGACTATTTTGCTGAACGTCCGAAGTATAGCGAAGTGGAGTTCAAACGTTGATTTCGAATGAGGAGACGTGTATTCAACCGAATTATGGAAGGTATATTAAATATTTCTGCAAATCGTTTACCTAAATATTTTGAATGGTTTCATGTTAGACCTGATTGCCGTGGCGAGTTAGGCATTAGTACACATTTAAAAATAACGGCGACACTTCATCAGTTGGCATACGGTTATGCACCCGATGAGTTAGACGAGTATTTACAAATGTCGGAACGTGTAGCTCGTGAAAGTTTACAGAATTTTATGAAATGTATTGTTGTTTTATATTCAAATGATTATATGCGCGAGCCTACCCGTGAGGACATGGAACGTTTATACGAGGTTCATGAGGAAAATCATGACTTTCCCGGCATGCTAGGTAGTATAGATTATATGCATTGAGTTTGGGGAAAATGTTCGGTTGCATGGCAAGGCCAATTTAAGCGAGGAGATCATAGTCATCCAACTATTATGCTTGAAGCCGTTGCCTCGTATGATAATTGGATATGGCATGCTTATTTTGGGGTTGCTGGGTCTGTAACAACCCAAACCAACCCTCGACCAAACCCCGTGAAAATACAAAAAAAAAAAAAATTGTTGTACAGTGACCCCGCGCGCCGCGCCCCCTATCTGGCGCGCCGCGCCAAAACGGCCTGTCCCCGGGCTTTTTAAATGCGAAAAAGATAGACTCGTTCCCGACACTTTCAGACGAAACGCTTTTTACAAGACATTAATATAAGTAAAACTAACATGATTAATTAATTAAAACGAGTTTTACATCGCGGGGCCCACATATGCCCAAAATACCCCTTTTAATACAAAATACAACTTCGACCCAATGAGTTTAAGTTCCAACAAACTACGAGCATGATGTTGGGGATAAACTACCCAATCCTAGGTCGAATCCAAGCAAGCATCAAAATGGGAAAATCATCTAATCCCGAGCATACCCTTGCCACGTCCGCCTTCGAACCTAAAAATGTAAACAACGAGAGGGTAAGCTAATGCTTAGTGAATGCAATACTTATACGCATACATACATAATCCAATTACTTGCATACACCTACACAACAACACAATAACATTAGCAAACCGCAATAACAAATAAACGATTAATCGTACGTACAACAAGTCAACATCATTAGCATAGAGATCTCAACAATAATACATGCCAAAAACGAATACGTACAATGCTAATAAAATTACACATCCCAATATACCCAATGTCGACATTCGACTCGATGGTGGCCGACGAAGAGTAGTAGGTCAAAATCGTTAACTACTCACCACCCATCGCACGCGTAAGTGGCCGACGAAGAGTAGTAGGTCAAAATCGTTAACTACTCACCACTACGCACCATGAGGCCGACGAAAAGTGCAACCGAAACGTTAACACTTACCTCAATCACAAGGATGGCCGATGAAAAGCGAAACCGCTTAGCATCCCCCGATAAGTGGCCAACGAAGAGCGGATCCCGAAACGGATAACACTCACCACTTACCCCAACACACATATGTGGCCGACGAAGAGTGATAGGTCAAACATTAATCACTCACCACATATCTAAACATACACATGTAGCCGACGAAGAGTGATAGGTCAAACGTTAATCACTCGCTACATGCCCGAACACACACACATACACACGTGGCCGACAAAGAGCGATAGGTCAAACGTTTATCACTCGCCACATACGCAAAACAAATATAGTCAACGATGAGCTATCCACGCGGATATCACTCACTATATTTTCCAACCCAATTGTGGTCCCCGAAAAGTGAGTCCTAACGGATGTCACTTACCACATCGCACGCAAGCAACCAAATTATATACATAAGCGTATAAATATTCCACTCACCTTGAACACTTGAAGAACGTATCCGCGATCTTACTTCTTCCACCGACTTCACGCAAATCACCTACGCAAAGTTTCAATGCAAATAAGCTACACGAAATGCTTATCCGACTCAAACAACACTTATGTTCTTCTAGAACATCTTATTGACCAACTTTGACCAAAGACCATTTTTCGCTCGAAAACCTTCATAATCACAAATGACTTGTGATTATGCCTCAACAACATCATTTGAACATGGTTTGGTCATTCGATCACTCATTTAAACACATGACCCGCCCATTTGGTCCTAAAGTGTGTTTTACACCCTAATATGCATAAAACGATACTCACAAGTCCAAAACTCATGAAATCACTTCCCGCGTTCCCGAAATAGCTAATCTTAACTCTTTTAGCCATTAAACGCCATTTATAGGGTCGTTTACTCAAAAACCCATTTTATGACCTAAACTAGTCAAACTTTCCAATTCAAGAGTTCTTTCATCAAATCCTTTCAATCATAATTCATTAGATGAATTAAACACTCTAATTAGGTTCTTTAATCAACTAATCACATTAACAAACCCTAATCTCAAGATAAACAACCAATTCCACCATCACTAGTTTAAACCTTCATGTTCATGACTAGTAGGGTTCTTTAAACTAATTAACAAGATTACTAGCACCAATTAAACCCTAAATCATATGAGAAATCAACCAAAAACGAATTTTAGAGTTAAGACTTACCGTTTGTACTCCCGTGTAGCCAAGAACGAGGAGAGAAACCTTTCTCCTTGCTCCTAAGATCGAATCACAAGCCTCGAGCCTCAAATCTTCACTTGAATCTTGAGTGTTTTTAGATTTTGGAGAGAAATGGAGAATTAAATGGAAAATAAAATGAAATAAGGAGACTTGGATCAGATTTGATCAGTTTTTATGGCCCCAATCCGTCCATATGCGAAAGTACCATAATACCCTTCATTTAGACACTTAAAATGCTGAAAAAAACGCATCAGACCCAATCGGCGCGCCGCGCCAAATGGTGGGGCGCCGCTCCACCCTGCAGGTCAGATTTCAGAAACTTGTTTTGGTCATAACTTTTTGACCGTAGCTCCGTTTTCGATGAATCAAATATCGTTGGAAACGTAATAAGATATTCTTTCCAATGGTAAGGCTTTGAAACATCAACTCAAACTTTATTTGGGGTTGAAAAGATACGTACACACTTTGTACCTCAAACAACGTCCAGTTTTCTTCGACGTTCGAGCAAGCAACACGTACCTGCTTCGTACACTTCGTATACGCATCGTACACCATAAATACATTATGCACAATAAATATTTGGGTCTTACAACTCTCCCCCACTTAGAATCGATCACGTCCTCGTGATCCTTGTCACTTAAATTAGCAAGTACCAAAATCCATGGTCCTTCGACCTACGTCCAAACTCGATGTCCACAACATTTCCCCCAAATTCGAAGATTTCATACAAATCCTTTAGGCGACCTTACACAAAGTTACCTTTCTGTTTAGAATCATCCTCCATGATTCACCAATTCTACCAAACCGAGTACTAAGTCTCGCTTCGTCCCCAAACCGGGACAAACTCATGCCTCGACCGCGTGACATAAGTAAGCTAACGTTCCATACCTCGTATCAAGTTAGTAACCCCTTTAGCGTACCCTTATCATGTACATCGCTAAAGTAACCGCACAACAATAACATGGCCAACAAGCAAATACAACGGAGCCGACGAAAAGTGAATCCTCACGATTGGATACCACTTGCCCCACATCCTTACGCGTACGTGGCCGACGAAAAGCGGTAGATCAAACGTTAACCACTTACCACTACGCGACGAGAGGCCGACAAAAAGCGCATCCCTACGGATCACACTTACCTCTACCCACACATGGCCAAACAAAAACGATTACTAACGGAAAATGCATTCCATACACCAATAAGTAGCCGACGAAAAGCGAATCCTAGCGGATAACACTTACTACTTATCACACCTCAACCGTGGCCAACGAAAAGTGAATCCTCGTAATTGGATAATACTTGCCACAATACATATAAACAAATTAAGTATATGCACATACTTAGAATCATTCCACACATCCAGGAATTCCCGCACACGAAATATCCGCATGCGCGAATATCGCCATCACAACCGAGCAAGAACCACCTATATCGCACATAGGCACAAAACAATAATTCTCTAGAAGAGAATCCGACACACACATCCCTTAACCGAGGGATTTCACCTTGCTCGTCAAACACGTCCATTACCTCTCAACGAGATTTACCACATTACCACCTCGGTGATAATTTAAGTCCAAAATCATAAGTACAATTTTAACCGAAATTGTACTCTACCGCAAACCGACCAAATCTAGGTCCCTACACAAATTTCAGATCCACTATGAGCATCATCTGAAATCTCACACTAAAAACCTATCCTCAAACACTTCGAACGAAAAGTGTACCATAATTTACCCAAACTTTAACCTTGCAAATTCTCCGATTGCCGTAACTAATCAAAGTTTCACCTAGTCACTCATGTACCTAAGGGTTTATCTTCGGTACCCTAAGTACAACATAACCGCATCACCATCGGAGTCGAACACTACGCTTGTAGGTATGGAAAAAGGCACCTAACGTCGCGTCATGTAGACTCCTTCACCAATACACGTCGAGATCAACACTAGATCTCTCGGGTTTTACCCACCCGACGAACCTCACGGTTTAACAACCTCTACACGAGAGCGAACACGCTCTATCATTAGAACTCCAAAACCCACCTATGTGGCTTGGTATAAACATTTTCCAAATATCAAGGAATGCTTGGTTGCACCAAGTCTTATGCCCTTCGCCCGACAACCGGATCAACAACATAGGGTAATTCCATGAGGAACACTACCCCTCATTACACTACGCACTAACACAAAATGCAACAAACAACATCATAAGTACGTTTCAATAAGATAGTCGAAAAATTACCTGAACACCATCGTCAGGTTCTCATGCATCACTAACTAAATCCGGACACGTCGACCTTCGGTGTCCCTCCTTTTGACAATTAAAACACATAACCTTGTTAGACTTTGCATTCGTACACTCGCGCGACAAATGACCTCGTTCGCCACAATTATAACACGTGGGCACAAAACCACCGGTGCCACTCCTTTTCATGCTCCCGCGGCCCTCGAAAATACTCTTACTTTTCTTGTTCGAATGCATCGTAGTCTCGGACTTCCGTTTACTAACATCAGACACACTTGGCTTCGACACCTCCGGTTCGAAACCCCGAGCCAATTCGAATAGCTCCTCAAAAGACTTAGCCATTCCCCGACTAATTTTACCCTTCAATTCATCATTCATCGTACGGTAAAAATCTTTCATCAACTTGTGATCGTCACCAACATACTCCGGACAAAAACGAGTCTTTGCCAAGAAGGTAGACTTGAGAGTAACCAAGTCCATCGAACCTTGTCGCAAATTGTGTAACTCGTCCCGGATTTTATCAAGGTCGGAAGAAGTTCGGTACTCGTTAAAGAACTCCTCTTTGAACTCATCCCATGACAAGCTCATACATTGTTCCTCTCCATACAATTGAATCTTGTCATCCCACCACAACTTGGCTTCTTCACGTAACATGCTAGACCCGTACCTCGTTTTCTTCTCGGGAGGACATTCACTAGTACGAAAAGCCCCCTCGATATCGGAAACCCAACATGTACTCTTCAACGGATCCCTCACCCCATTAAACATAGGAGGTTGAGCATCCTTGAAGTTCTTGTAATGGAAGTCCCGCCTTCCATGTCCACCGTTACCATCGCTCCCTTCACCACGAGGGTAAATGTTTCTAGCCTCGAATGCCTTTTCGATCGCGGCATCCACTCGTTCGTCGATTAGTTCGGTTACTTGCCCATCAACCGATTCCTGGAACACCTTTCTAACATCCTCGAGAAACTCCACTTTATAACGTTTAATGATGGCCTCAACCTTAGCCGTGAACTCGGAGTCGTCGCTTTGATCACCATTATCATGTCCGTTTCTCGTCTTCATTCTAAGAAATGAACTTGGTTAGGAACGCAACACAAGTAAATCACATACACCGCCACGAACAATAATCACATCACATAAGTATGCCAACGTTCGTGCATCCCATCTAGTCCAATACTTGTTGTACATCACTTGCATGACTTGGCTTGCAACCGTAATAATGTTCGCGACGCATTATTACGCTCACACGCCATGCCGAACTCATGAATACAACAACCATTTCGCTAGATATTCAACACAAAACAACACAATTAGTATCAACATAAACAACACATAGTTAAAGCACCTATTCTCAAAGGCACTAACTAGAAACCCGAACCGACCCGTAATCCTACAAGTCCCGATAATAGCACACACAAAAGTCTAAGTCTAGGCGCCTATCTCAAGTCACCTAAATCCCTTAGACCATGCTCTGATACCACTTGTAACAACCCAAACCAACCCTCGACCAAACCCCGTGAAAATACAAACAAAAAAAAATTGTTGTACAGTGACCCCGCGCGCCGCGCCCCCTATCTGGCGCGCCGCGCCAAAACGGCCTGTCCTCGGGCTTTTTAAATGCGAAAAAGATAGACTCGTTCCCGACACTTTCAGACGAAACGCTTTTTACAACACATTAATATAAGTAAAACTAACATGATTAATTAATTAAAATGAGTTTTACATCGCGGGGCCCACATATGCCCAAAATACCCCTTTTAATACAAAATACAACTTCGACCCAATGAGTTTAAGTTCCAACAAACTACGAGCATGATGTTGGAGATAAACTACCCAATCCTAGGTCGAATCCAAGCAAGCATCAAAATGGGAAAATCATCTAATCCCGAGCATACCCTTGCCACGTCCGCCTTCGAACCTAAAAATGTAAACAACGAGAGGGTAAGCTAATGCTTAGTGAATGCAATACTTATACGCATACATACATAATCCAATTACTTACATACACCTACACAACAACACAATAACATTAGCAAACCGCAATAACAAATAAACGATTAATCGTACGTACAACAAGTCAACATCATTAGCATAGAGATCTCAACAATAATACATGCCAAAAACGAATACGTACAATGCTAATAAAATTACACATCCCAATATACCCAATGTCGACATTCGACTCGATGGTGGCCGACGAAGAGTAGTAGGTCAAAATCGTTAACTACTCACCACCCATCGCACGCGTAAGTGGCCGACGAAGAGTAGTAAGTCAAAATCGTTAACTACTCACCACTACGCTTACCATCCCCCGATAAGTGGCCAACGAAGAGCGGATCCCGAAACGGATAACACTCACCACTTACCCCAACACACATATGTGGCCGACGAAGAGTGATAGGTCAAACATTAATCACTCACCACATATCTAAACATACACATGTAGCCGACGAAGAGTGATAGGTCAAACGTTAATCACTCGCTACATGCTCGAACACACACACATACACACGTGGCCGACAAAGAGCGATAGGTCAAACGTTTATCACTCGCCACATACGCAAAACAAATATAGTCAACGATGAGCTATCCACGCGGATATCACTCACTATATTTTCCAACCCAATTGTGGTCCCCGAAAAGTGAGTCCTAACGGATGTCACTTACCACACCGCACTCAGGCAACCAAATTATATACATAAGCGTATAAATATTCCACTCACCTTGAACACTTGAAGAACGTATCCGCGATCTTACTTCTTCCACCGACTTCACGCAAATCACCTACGCAAAGTTTCAATGCAAATAAGCTACACGAAATGCTTATCCGACTCAAACAACACTTATGTTCTTCTAGAACATCTTATTGAACAACTTTGACCAAAGACCATTTTTCGCTCGAAAACCTTCATAATCACAAATGACTTGTGATTATGCCTCAACAACATCATTTGAACATGGTTTGGTCATTCGATCACTCATTTAAACACATGACCCGCCCATTTGGTCCTAAAGTGTGTTTTACACCCTAATATGCATAAAACGATACTCACAAGTCCAAAACTCATGAAATCACTTCCCGCGTTCCCGAAATAGCTAATCTTAACTCTTTTAGCCATTAAACACCATTTATAGGGTTGTTTACTCAAAAACCCATTTTATGACCTAAACTAGTCAAACTTTCCAATTCAAGAGTTCTTTCATCAAATCCTTTCAATCATAATTCATTAGATGAATTAAACACTCTAATTAGGTTCTTTAATCAACTAATCACATTAACAAACCCTAATCTCAAGATAAACAACCAATTCCACCATCACTAGTTTAAACCTTCATGTTCATGACTAGTAGGGTTCTTTAAACTAATTAACAAGATTACTAGCACCAATTAAACCCTAAATCATATGAGAAATCAACCAAAAACGGATTTTAGAGTTAACACTTACCGTTTGTACTCCCGTGTAGCCAAGAACGAGGAGAGCAACCTTTCTCCTTGCTCCTAAGATCGAATCACAAGCCTCGAGCCTCAAATCTTCACTTGAATCTTGAGTGTTTTTAGATTTTGAAGAGAAATGGAGAATTAAATGGAAAATAAAATGAAATAAGGAGACTTGGATCAGATTTGATCAGTTTTTATGGCCCCAATCCGTCCATATGCGAAAGTACCATAATACCCTTCATTTAGACACTTAAAATGCTGAAAAAAACGCATCAGACCCAATCGGTGCGCCGCGCCAAATGGTGGGGCGCCGCTCCACCCTGCAGGTCAGATTTCAGAAACTTGTTTTGGCCATAACTTTTTGACCGTAGCTCCGTTTTCGATGAATCAAATATAGTTGGAAACATAATAAGATATTCTTTCCAATGGTAAGGCTTTGAAACATCAACTTAAACTTTATTTGGGATTGAAAAGATACGTACACACTTTGTACCTCAAACAACGTCCAGTTTTCTTCGACGTTCGAGCAAGCAACACGTACCTGCTTCGTACACTTCGTATACGCATCGTACACCATAAATACATTATGTACAATAAATATTTGGGTCTTACAGGGTCAAACAATGACATAAATGTGTTAAATACCAGTTCTTTGTTCGAATCGATGCTTAATGATAATTTCCCAGACATCCCTTATGTTATTAATGGTGTGGAGTACAAAAGGGGTTATTATTTAGCGGATGAGATTTACCCTCAATGGGCATCGTTTGTTAAAGCGTATTCGAGTGCAGCTAATCCCAAGAGTAAATACTTTTCACGTAAACAATCTAAGGCAAGAAAGGATGTTGAGAGGACTTTTGGTATTTTACAAGGACGTTGGCATATACTACAACAACCTGCAAGGGCTTACTCGTTGAAAGCTATTCAAAGAATTATGTATGCGTGTATCATAATGCATAACATGATAGTTGGAGATAATGGGTTCAACATTTCTGAGAATAATTGGGTGTATGAACCGGTTCAGAACATGCAAACTACTTGGTACGATAGATGTGAAGAGTATAAAGCCAGGACGAAGGAATTACACGATCGGGAGGTGCATGAACGTTTACGAGGCGATTTAATCGAACATGTTTGGGCTATTCGAGCTCAGGAGGAGGAAGAGGAGGATGAGGATGAGGGGGAAGAGTGACATTGGTCGAACATCTTTGGGCTATTCGAGTTACAAATAACATCTTTATTATGCATTGTATTTTTATTTTGTAGTTTAATTTTTAATTATGTAACTTTTTTTTTATTATTAATGAAGTTTATTTTGTGTTAATATTGTTTTTTTAAATAATTTAATTAATTTTAAAAAATAATTAAATAATAATAACATAAAATATTTTCTCTTTTCAAGACACTGAACTGACACTGAACTGACATTCTTCCCAATTCCCCTGTTGTTTCACCAATGTTAGTTTACAATGTCAGTCCAGTCAGCGTCTAGTCATCAGCAAGACACTGAACTAACACTGAATTGACGCATCACCACACCCAGTGCTCTAAGGTGTCAACACAATTCTTTAAATGGTACTTGCAGATCTCAATGTTACTTTAAGTATCTTTAAACATATATTTAATCTTGAAGTAGACGTCCAATCCTTGTTGTCAATACATGTATAAAAAGTAATTATTTCACTCTCAATGCTTAGATATGGTTCACCCTTTTAACTTACTTTTGTGTTTGGAGTGTTACTAATTTTGTTAATCATTTGAGTGTGAAAATGGTGTGAATGATTTTAAACATAATTTAACTACAATAATTATAAATAATGTACAAATATTCATGTTACAATGAAGGTGTTTGAATGGATGAATGGTAAGAATTAGTTAAAGAAGTGGAAAGATAACGATATATCTATCTTCACACGTCTGACACATGTTTCAATTTGACACAAATATTAATTAACCGTCAAACAGAAAGACCGTTCATGCTAAAATTGCAAACCACAAGGACTACCGACGTAAAAAATGTGACGACCCGGGAATTTTCGACCAAATTTAAACTAAAACTTTATATGATTTAGACACGATAAGCAAAGTCTGTAAAGTTGAATCTCAAAAATTTGGAACAGTTTACATGAATGCATTTAACATTTGACTATTTCTGACGATTCACGAACAATTGTGTGTAAATAAATTTGTAAAAATATATATACACACACACACACACATATATATATATATATATATATATATATATATATATATATATATATATATATATATATATATATATAAATTCTAAACATAAGAACTATTAAATATAAATAGTAAATAAATACTAAAGATTCAATATATTATATTATTGGTAAATATGATATAATTAATAAATTGTAACATATTAAATTTAATTATAATTATATGTGTAAATGTAATATTAATACTATTCTCATTACTCTCATTATTATTAATAATGTTAACATTAATATTAATCTTTGTATCCTTACTATTATTATATATATGAAAATTAGTTAAGTATAAATAGTTATATTATTATTATTGTTAATATTATTATTATCAGTAAAATTAATGATATTATAACTAATAATACTATTAGTACCACTAATAATAAAAATATTTTTATTATCATTATTAAAGTCAATGTTATGTATAATATTAATATCAATAGATAATACATAAATATGAAAGTTGATATATTATTATTAATTTTATTATTATTATTGTTATTATTAGTGTAATTAGTAATATTGTTATAAATAATATTAGTGTTATATATTTCATAATAATTATGATCATTATTAACAAGAATATTAACGATTATCAGTTTTATTATTACTCTTATTATTATTATTATTATTATTATTAATATTATATTATTATAATTTTTTTGTATTATTAATAATAATGTAGTTATAATTATTAATTAATTATTATATATAAACACAAATACATATATACGAAATATATATAAAAATACTGGTATATATATATATACAGATATATAAAACAGATATATACTATATATATAATAATATATAAAAAAATTGGTATTATCCTTTATTTAATAATTAATAAGATAAATACATATATTTATATAAAAGAATCAAAATTTGTTTTGCATCACAACCAAGCTGTTGTAATTTTTGTTATTGGTCTCCAATCTGTTACGCATCAGTATCAATCGTACCATTCCCTATTCAATTACGTCCCAATTTTATTTTTATTCATTTTGATTGTACTGAACGAATCTGTAAAAGTCGAGCCAATCAAGCTATCAAACAAATGTTAATTAAACCCCATTAACTGTAATTATAACTGTTAGCACCTATATAATGTTTTACTACTGTAAATTGAGCAAAAATAACAAAAATCAAAAATTAATTTAAAGGTTACAGCCCGTGTTCTCTATTTTTGCATCATTTTCTAAAAACTTCAAATTCTTGCTTTATCTCAAAATCTATTAAAGCAGTTATGTCCTAAATCTTTTATTTAAATTATCTGGAAAGTTTCAAGACTCAATTTATCTTATCGAGCTCCAATTTTGGAGTCAAAGATTTTGAAACAAAAGTCAAACGTGTTGTTCATCACAAAATTTGTAGTGACCCAGACTTTTCCATATTTTTATATATTAAATGAAATTGTTATTTACATGATTAAGTGTTTCCAACATGTTAAACAATCAAACTTGTTAAGACTTGATTAATTGAAATAGATTTCATATAGACAATTGACTACCCAAGTTGACTGGTGATTCACGAACGTTAAAACTTGTAAAAAACTATATGATGACATATATATGGATATATATATATATATATATATATATATATATATATATATATATATATATATATATATATATATATATATATATATATATATATATATATATATATAGTTAACATATTATTATGATAGGTATGTATCACATTAAGTATTTTAACAATGAGTTATATACATAAAAATGAGACTATTGAATTAAGAAACACGAAAACGATATATATAACGATTATCGTTATAACAACGTCTTACTAAGTACATATGAATCATATTAAGATATTGATACACTTTGTTAAACATGTTAAATGATAAGTAAATATATCATTAAGTGTATTAACAATGAACTACATATGTAAAAACAAGACTACTAACTTAAGGATTTCGAAACGAGACATATATGTAACGATTATCGTTGTAACAACATTTAACTGTATATATATCATACTAAGATATATTAATATATCATAATATCATGATAATGTAATAATTTAACATCTCTTTAGATATAATAAACAATGGGTTAACAACATTTAACAAGATCGTTAACCTAAAGGTTTCAAAACAACATTTACATGTAACGACTAACGATGATTTAACGACTCAGTTAAAATGTATATACATGTAGTGTTTTAATATGTATTCATACACTTTTAAAAGACTTCAATACAATTATCAAAATACTTCTACTTAACAAAAATTCTTACAATTACATCCTCGTTCAGTTTCATCAACAATTCTACTCGTATGCACCCGTATTCGTACTCGTACAATACACAGCTTTTAGATGTATGTACTATTGGTATATACACTCCAAGGATCAGCTCTTAGCAGCCCATGTGAGTCACCTAACATATGTGAGAACCATCATTTGGCAACTAGCATGAAATATCTCATAAAATTACAAAAATATGAGTAATCATTCATGACTTATTTACATGAAAACAAAATTACACATCCTTTATATCTAAGCCATATACCAACGACCAAAAACACCTACAAATAATTTCATTCTTCAATTTTCTTCATCTAAGTGATCTCTCTCAAGTTTTATCTTCAAGTTCTAAGTGTTCTTCATAAATTCTATAAGTTCTAGTTTCATAAAATCAAGAATACTTCCAAGTTTGCAAGCTTACTTCCAATCTTGTAAAGTGATCATCTAACTTCAAGAAATCTTTCTTATTTACAGTAAGATATCTTTCTAATACAAGGTAATACTCATATTCAAACTTTGATTCAATTTCTATAACTATAACAATCTTATTTCGAGTGGAAATCTTACTTGAACTTGTTTTCGTGTCATGATTCTGCTTCATGAACTTTCAAGCCATCCAAGGATCCTTTGAAGCTAGATCTATTTTTCTCATTTCCAGTAGGTTTACCTACTAAAATTAAGTTAGTAATGATGTTCATAACATCATTCGATTCATACATATAAAACTATCTTATTCGAAGATTTAAACTTGTAATCACTAGAACATAGTTTAGTTAATTCTAAACTTGTTCGCAAATAAAGTTAATCCTTCTAACTTGACTTTTAAAATCAACTATACACATGTTATATATCTATATGATATGCTAACTTAATGATTTAAAACCCGAAAACACGAAAAACACCGTAAAACTGGATATACGCCGTCGTAGTAACACCGCCGGCTGTTTTGGGTTAGTTAATTAAAAACTATGATAAACTTTGATTTAAAAGTTGTTCTTCTGGGAAAACGATTTTTCTTATGAACATGAAACTATATCCAAAAATCATGGTTAAACTCAAAGTGAAAGTATGTTTTCCAAAATGGTCATCTAGACGTCGTTCTTTCGATTGAAATGATTACATTTATAAAAACGACTTGTAACCTGTATTTTCGATTATAAACTTACACTTTTTTTTGTTTAGATTCATAATCTTAAGTTCAATATGAAACCATAGCAACTTGAAACACTCAAAACGGATTTAAAACGAAGAAGTTATGGGTAAAACAAGATTGGATATTTTTGCTTGTTGTAGCTACGTGAAAATTGGTAACAAATCTATATTAATCATATCCTAGCTAACTTATATTGTATTATACATGTATTCTAATATATTATGTAATCTTGGGATACCATAGACACGTATGCAAATGTTTTGACATATCATATCGAACCATCTATATATATTATTTGGAACAACCATAGACACTCTATATGCAGTAATGTTGGAGTTAGCTATACAGGTTTGAGGTTGATTCCAAAAATATATATACTTTGAGTTGTGATCTAGCCTGAGATGTGTATACCTTGGGTTGTGGATTGATTCAAGATAATATATATCGATTTATTTCTGTACATCTAATTGTGGACAACTAATTGTAGGTTACTAACGAGGACAGCTGACTTAATAAATTTAAAACATTAAAACGTATTAAAAATGTTGTAAATATATTTTGAACATACTTTGATATATATGTACATATTTGTTATAGGTTCGTGAATCGACCAGTGGCCAAGTCATACTTCCCGACGAAGTAAAAATATGTGAAAGTGAGTTATAGTCCCACTTTTAAAATCTAATATTTTGGGATGAGAATACATGCAGTTTTATAAATGTTTTACAAAATAGACACAAGTAATTAAAACTACATTATATGGGTGAATGATCGAAGCCGAATATGCCCCTTTTGCATGGTAACCTAAGAATTAGTAAACCAATCTACTAATTGACGCGAATCCTAAAGATCGATCTATTGGGCCTAACGAACCCCATCCAAAGTACCGGATGCTTTAGTACTTCGAATTCGTTTTTATCATGTCCGAAGGATTTTCCGGAATGATAGGGGATATTCTTATATGCATCTTGTTAATGTCGGTTACCAGGTGTTCACCATATGAATGACTTTTGTCTCTATGTATGGGATGTATATTGAAATATGAAATCTTGTGGTCTATTATTACGATTTGATAAATATATAGGTTAAACCTATAACTCACCAACATTTTTTGTTGACGTTTTAAGCATGTTTATTCTCGGGTGATTATTAAGAGCTTCCGCTGTTGCATACTAAAATAAGGACAAGATTTGGAGTCCATGCTTGTATGATATTATGTAAAAACTGCATTCAAGAAATTTATTTTTGATGTAATATATTCTTATTGTAAACCATTATGTAATGGTCGTGTGTAAACGGTATATTTTAGATTATCATTATTCGATAATCTACGTAATGCTTTTTAAACCTTTATCGATAAATTAAAGGTTATGGTTGTTTTAAAAATGAATGCAGTCTTTGAAAAACGTCTCATATAGAGGTCAAAACCTCGCGACGAAATCAATTAATATGGAACGTTTATAATCAATATGAACGGTACATTTCAGTTGGTATCCGAGCGTTGGTCTTAGAGAACCAGAAATTTGCATTAGTGTGTCTTATCGAGTTTGTTAGGATACATTATGAAATGTCCCGTTCATATTGATTATAAACGTTCCATATTAATTGATTTCGTCGCGAGGTTTTGACCTCTACATGAGACGTTTTTCAAAGACTGCATTCATTTTTAAAACAACCATAACCTTTATTTTATCTATAAAGGTTTAAAAAGCATTACATAGATTATCAAATAATGATAATCTAAAATATACCGTTTACAATCGACCATTACATAATGGTTTACAATAAGAATATATTACATCAAAAATAAGTTTCTTGAATGCAGTTTTTACATAATATAATACAAGCATGAACTCCAAATCTTGTCCTTATTTTAGTATGCAACAGCGGAAGCTCTTAATAATCACCTGAGAATAAACATGCTTAAAACGTCAACAAAAATGTTGGTGAGTTATAGGTTTAACCTATATATTATCAAATCATAATAATAGACCACAAGATTTCATATTTCAATATACATCCCATACATAGAGATAAAAATTATTCATATGGTGAACACCTGGTAACTGACATTAACAAGATGCATATAAGAATATCCCCTATCATTCCGGGAAATCCTTCAGTTATGATAAAAACGAATTCGAAGTACTAAAGCATCTGGTACTTTGGATGGGGTTCGTTAGGCCCAATAGATCTATCTTTAAGATTCGCGTCAATTAGTAGATCGGTTTACTAATTCTTAGGCTACCAAGCAAAAGGGGCATATTCAGCTCCGATCATTCACCCATATAATGTAGTTTCATTTACTTGTGTCTATTTCGTAAAACATTTATAAAACTGCATGTATTCCCATCCCAAAATATTAGATTTTAAAAGTGGGACTATAACTCACTTTCACAGATTTTTACTTCGTCGGGAAGTAAGACTTGGCCACTGGTCGATTCATGAACCTATAACAAATATGTAAATATATATCAAAGTATGTTCAAAATATATTTACAATATTTTTAATACGTTTTACTGTTTTAAGTTTATTAAGTCAGCTATCCTTGTTAGTAACCTACAACTAGTTGTCCATAATTAGATGTACAGAAATAAATTGATATATATTATCTTGAATCAATCCACGACCCAGTGTATATACGTCTCAGGCTAGATCACAACTCAAACTATATATATTTTTGGAATCAACCTTAACCCTGTATAGCTAACTCCAACATTACTGCATATAGAGTGTCTATGGTTGTTCCAAATAATATATATAGATGGGTCGATATGATATGTCAAAACATTTGCATACATGTCTATGGTATCCCAAGATTACATAATATATTAGAATACATGTATAATACAATATAATTTAGCTAGGATATGATTAATATAGATTTGTTACCAATTTTCACGTAGCTACAACAAGCAAAAATAACCAATCTTGTTTTACCCATAACTTCTTCGTTTTAAATCCGTTTTGAGTGAATCCAATTGCTATGGTTTCATATTGAACTTAAGTTTATGAATATATACTTAAAAATTATATGTTTATAGTCGTAATTATAGGTTACAAGTCATTTTTGTAAAGGTAGTCATTTCAGTTGAAAGAACGACGTCTAAATGACCATTTTGGAAAACATACTTTCACTTTGAGTTTAACCATGATTTTTAGATATAGTTTCATGTTCATAAGAAAAATCATTTTCCCAGAATAAAAACTTTTAAATCAAAATTTATCAAAGTTTTTAATTAACTAACCCAAAACAGCCCGCGGTGTTACTACAACGGCGTATATCCGGTTTTACGGTGTTTTTCGTGTTTTCTGGTTTTAAATCATTAAGTTAGCATATCATATAGATATAGAACACATGTTTAGTTGATTTTAAAATTCAAGTTAGAAGGATTAACTTTTGTTTGCGAACAAGTTTAGAATTAACTAAACTATGTTCTAGTGATTTCAAGTTTAAACCTTCGAATAAGGTAGTTTTATATATATGAATCAAATGATGTTATGAACATCATTGCTACCTCAGGTTTTGTGGATAAACCTACTAGAAATGAGAAAAATAGATCTAGCTTCAAAGGATCCTTGGATGGCTTGAAAGTTCTTGAAGTAGAATCATGACACGAAATCAAGTTCAAGTAAGATTTTCACTCGAAATAAGATTGTTATAGTTATAGAAATTGAATCAAAGTTTGAATATGAGTATTACCTTGTATTAGAAAGATATCTTACTGTAAATAAGAAAGATTTCTTGAAGTTGGATGATCACTTTACAAGATTGGAAGTAAGCTTGCAAACTTGGAAGTATTCTTGATTTTATGAAACTAGAACTTATAGAATTTATGAAGAACACTTAGAACTTGAAGATAGAACTTGAGAGAGATCACTTAGATGAAGAAAATTGAAGAATGAAAGTATGTGTAGGTGTTTTTGGTCGTTGGTATATGGCTTAGATATAAAGGATGTGTAATTTTGTTTTCATGTAAATAAGTCATGAATGATTACTCATATTTTTGTAATTTTATGAGATATTTCATGCTAGTTGCCAAATGATGGTTCCCACATGTGTTAGGTGACTTACATGGGCTGCTAAGAGCTGATCATTGGAGTGTATATACCAATAGTACATACATCTAAAAGCTGTGTACTGTACGAGTACGAATATGGGTGCATACGAGTAGAATTGTTGATGAAACTGAACGAGGATGTAATTGTAAGCATTTTTGTTAAGTAGAAGTATTTTGATAAGTGTCTTGAAGTCTTTCAAAAGTGTATGAATACATATTAAAACACTACATGTATATACATTTTAACTGAGTCATTAAGTCATCGTTAGTCGTTACATGTAAATGTTGATTTGAAACCTTTAAGTTATCGATCTTGTTAAATGTTGTTAACCTAATGTTTATTATATCTAATGAGATGTTAAATTATTATATTATCATGATATTATGATATATTAATATATCTTAATACGATATATATACATTTAAATGTCGTTACAATGATAATCGTTACATATATGTCTCGTTTCGAAAACCTTAAGTTAGTAGTCTTATATTTACATATGTAGTTCTGATAAGGCTAAAAAGGAACATATATTTTATAGCAATATCCCTTCTAAATAATAGGTTTTCATATGTAATTGTATTATATTTTCATTTTAATTGTTTAAATAAATAAGTGCGAAGACAAAAGGCGAAAACGAAGATTTGAAGACACAAACGTCCAAAAAGCTCAAATGTACAAGATACAATTCAAAAGGTTCAATTTATTGATGAAAAACGTCTAAAAATGACAAGAGTACAAGTTACAAAACGCAAAGTACAAGATATTAAATTGTACGCAAGGACGTTCGAAAATCCGGAACCGGGACATGAGTCAACTATCAACGCCCGACGCAACTGACCAAAAATTACAAGTCTACTATGCACAAGAATATAATATAATATATAAATAATTATATTAATTATTTATATTTTATATTTATATATAAAATATGTCGACAAGCAAGGTTCCAAAATTATGTGAGCTGGATTTTCAAACTCCACGACTCGCGGAGTTTGTAGGCTTAAAACTCCACGACTCGCGGAGCTGCAAAAATCAAAAATACCTATAAAAGGCCATGCATTCTGCCGAGTTTAATAATATAAATAATAATAATAATACTCTGTAATAAATAAATAAATAAATATATATAATATATATAGTATAGGGTAGTTTTATATTAGATTAGTCCGGGTTATGTAAAGGTTATTTTACGGGTTTTAAAGTCGGAGCTCTGTCCGTGTAACACTACGCGATAAATAATCAATGTAAGTTATGTTCTCCTTTTTAAATTAAAAAAAAACACGTTTTTCAAACTCCACGACTCGCGGAGTTTGCAGGCTTAAAACTCCATGACTCGCGGAACCACCCTGACAGGCGCACCCAGGAACCCTACTTCGCATTTATTACGGAATATTATTAATTATTATTATTTTAAAACCATAATTAGGTTTAATTAATTTAATATTTAATTTTTAGTTTTAATTAAATTTGTAATAATTACTTTTAATTAGTTTTATTATATATAAAAATTAATACTTTTATAAAATAAAAATATAAAAATAATATTTTTATAAAAATTGTACTTTTTACAACTTTAAGTTTATTTTTATTTTTTTTGTTTATTTTTATTTGTTTTTAGCATAATATTTGTATTTTTATTGTTCGTAGCTAGTTTTAAATTTAGTATTTTGCTTTAGCTTATTTTTATTTCTAGATTTTTAGGCTTTGCCGTAAAATCCCTTAAGTGCTTTTTCTTTAGATTAAGATTTAGGCGCTTTAGAATTTTACGACGCCGTTTTAAATTTTAGTGCCTTTTAAGTTATTGCCGTTTTGGATATAGAATTCCTGTAAGCTTTAATACCTTTAGGCGTAACTTTTAGATTTAATTTTTAGACTTTTAAGTTTCGACGTTTTTCTTTCTTATTTTTATTTTTCGACGTTTTTCGACGCGCAATCTTTTTCTTTCTTATTTCTCGACACGCTAGTTTTTAGGACTTAGAAATTTTCTCTATTTCTTCTCTAAAATTTCAAAACGAAAAATTATTTTAAGCGGTTAAATTGATAGACATCCAAATTTTCTACTTCGTAGTAATAGTTGGATTTGTTAGTGGCTGAGTTGTGAGCTTCCGATTTAAAGGGTTCTGGCTCCCTGCTGCATCTATTGGCTATTCGAAACGTGGGCAAAAGCAGAAAAGTCTATTTATTGGACAACTTATATAAGTTTTTCTATTTTTATAACTAATAGGATAATTAAAATTTGATAATAAGCGCATTATGAAAAGTCTCGAAGATATTTTGGAAACTCTTTATGAAATACAAAATCAATACTCTCAACCGAGTATTGATGACAATTCGATCAGTCAATCTTGGATCACGAACGACGAAACAATAACTGGTTGTGAAATCTGTGGAGATTATCACTCAACATGGGAATGTTACTATTACGTTCCTATGGAAAATTACGCACCCACGGAACCTGAATGGAATGATTATGAAGAATACAATTTAAATTGGGATTATTCCCAAGAATATTTCCAAACTCAAAAACCAGTAGACGAGGAAAATTACGTGTCTGAAAATTTATTAGACAATATGAAAATCAAACTCGAAGAACTCAATGCTCAAAATGAACAAATGAGAGAGTTTGTAAACCGGCAAGCTGAAACTCTATCAGACTACACACCTATTGATCTGAGGAGTATTGTGCAAGAAAATCTCATATCATCGAATTTTGATGAATTCGAGAGCTCCAAAATCACCAACTATCTCGATGATACTTTTTATTCAGCTTTACCAATTTCACAACATATCGACACATTAGCCTCTACCGACGAAATCATCGACCAATCAATGAATGAAGAAGAAGTAAGGGTGACAAATTGGTACTCTTGGAAAAACGATAACGTTGAAAATTTTACCCCCGAGACCAAAATAGTGGGACCGATAAGTACCGTTAATGAAGAAGAATCTACTTCGATCCCGAAATTCACTATTCCACAACTTTCCAACCCAATATTCTCAATAGACGAGTCATCTACCAAAGATGAACTACGAGCTTTAATAGATAATGACACCTCGAATTTCACCCAATCGGGTAATAGAGGTGAAAACTTTGATCACGAGAATAAAAGGAAGGAAATATTAGGAATTGTCCACCCTATAGAAATAAGTATGTCGGTGTATATCGATCCATTTGACCAAGAACCAGAAAAGAGACATATCCATTTACTAAAAGCTACACTTAAAAAAGAATTAGGTAGTGACGATCGGGTGGGTCTAAACTTTAAACCCATTGATATAATATATACCACCCGAGATGTAAATAACTGGCTCACTATTTTAATTCGTGGAACTTATTCTACCGACTTCACATATCGTCAGCTAAGTGTGGGGAAGTCTAACCCCACTTAACGTTAAATTAGGGGTTCGGGTTAATGCATAACTCGTTAATAAAAATGCATGATTAGGGTAAAAGATGCTTTTTCAAATATTAGTAAACAGTTCAGAAAAGCAGCCGTTTTTGAAAAAAAGCATGTGTGATAAAACAAGAAGGAATGAACGATGATGCGCGCCATCTATCATTCGACGAGCTTTGTAATTACAAACTGGGTATTTTCAATCACTTTTCTACACTAATCACCCTCATGAATTTATAATTAGAGTCTGATTTCATGCAAATGAGGGCATTGCATGATCTCAAGTGTGGGGAAGGGTTATAAATTCTCTCGGGTTTACACTTGGTTTTATTTGCCAAATTTTGTGAAAATTTTAAAAATTTTCAACTAAATGAATTCAAAATCATGTTTATACATATTTATGAACGATGAAAACTAGGTGTTAATACCGAAATTATCGTTACCTCGGAAAGGACATAAATTGAGAAACACCCTAAAACGCTTGAATTCATTTAAAATGGAATAAAGGAGAATAAAAAGGCAAAGAAAGAAACTAAGTGTGGGGAGAATGTACCTAGTTATTCAATTAAAAACTATCTAGCACATGTTTCTGTAAAGTTTGTTGCAGGTGCTTTTGTTTTGGACTAAATTAACTATTTTACTCAATGAAAGAAAAGAAAAGATGGATCTACACGATGAATCAATTCCATCATTAAAAGGAAGTAAAGTCTTCCGAAAAAGACACGCGCTTCTTGATTTAGGTCAAGAAGTTGTCGTCCAGACCAGCTGTAGGTTGACGAAAAATCTAGAAAAGTCATCTCTAAAATCAGCAGGAAATCCACGGACCTTAGCATCAAACAGGGTCGCCAAGTGGTCAGATTTATCCTAACCATGAGAAGGATTTATCTCATACAATGGGGGGGGGCACCGTGCAAATTAGCTTGATAAGACTAATGAATCAGATCCCCAGAAAGGATAATCTTCTTAAAGATTAAAAATCAGCTTTTAAGACTGATATTACTCAATCCTTGAGATTGACCTTAAAGATTGAGAATTTAAACTCATGGAATTCAATGATATCTAAACTCGAGCTTGAACGAGAAAATATTTTGATCAAAATTACAAACCGATTTGTTTTCTGAAAACCCAATTTTAATGCGTTCATTACCATTGAACGTAAAATCCTGAGAATTAATTGGAATTCATTAGGTCACCTGAACCAAATCGGGTGTCAACCGTAAGAACGGTGGTTGCATAGCATGGTCGGAGACAAGACCTTGTGCCATACCGAAAAATCATAGGATGATCTTTACTATTGCTCCTACAAAGGATAGTACTAGCATCTGACACGTTTATAGACCATAATCAAAAGCATGTCACAGGACATTGCCTTAACAGTTGCTTGTTCATCGCTTTCCTTTACAACCGGACGGTAGTTTGCCGAAAGGTAATATACGGGACAAGTAAACTGGACGTGTTGCTTTCTTAATACAAGGTTAGCAAGTGGGTAACACAAAACCACAAGTGTTGAGCTAAAATTTTCAAATCTGAAACCCACCAAACCCACAAAAAGAATTTGCAAACACCGGTGAAGGGTTATTCCAGAAAACTTATCTAGGGTAAAAGCTAGATTTAATTTTCAAAAGATCAAATGTTTTCATAAAGATCCAATTTCCTTAAAGGATCTAAATTTTTATAGTCATGTGGGACTGTAAACCACATCATTACGATCATTGTTTATACCGCCGTATCAAAATCACTAATGTATAAAGTGTGAAGAATAAAGAAGTGATTCGTGTGATTTAATTTCAAGTTTTGTATTGCTTGAGGACAAGCAACGCTCAAGTGTGGGGATATTTGATAAGGCTAAAAAGGAACATATATTTCATAGCAATATCCCTCCTAAATAATAGGTTTTCATATGTAATCGTATTATATTTTCATTGTAATTGTTTAAATAAATAAGTGCGAAGACAAAAGGCGAAAACGAAGATTTGAAGACACAAACGTCCAAAAAGCTCAAATGTACAAGATACAATTCAAAAGGTTCAATTTATTGATGAAAAACGTCTAAAAATGACAAGAGTACAAGTTACAAAACCCAAAGTACAAGATATTAAATTGTACGCAAGGACGTTCGAAAATCCGGAACCGGGACATGAGTCAACTATCAACGCCCGACGCAACTGACCAAAAATTACAAGTCTACTATGCACAAGAATATAATATAATATATAAATAATTATATTAATTATTTATATTTTATATTTATATATAAAATATGTCGACAAGCAAGGTTCCAAAATTATGTGAGCTGGATTTTCAAACTCCACGACTCGCGGAGTTTGCAGGCTTAAAACTCCGCGACACGCGGAGCTGCAAAAATCAGAAATGCCTATAAAAGGCCATGCATTCTGCCGAGTTTAATAATATAAATAATAATAATAATACTCTGTAATAAATAAATAAATAAATAAATAAATATATAATATATATAGTATAGGGTAGTTTTATATTAGATTAGTTCGGGTTATGTAAAGGTTATTTTACGGGTTTTAAATTCGGAGCTCTGTCCGTGTAACACTACGCGATAAATAATCAATGTAAGTTATGTTCTCCTTTTTAAATTAATGTCTCGTATTTAAGTTATTATTATGCTTATTTGAGCCGAAGTAATCGTGATGTTGGGCTAAATATTAAGATGGGGTTATTGGGCTTTGGACCATAATTGGGGTTTGGACAAAAGAACGACACTTGTGGAAATGGGACTATGGGTTATTAATGGACTTTATATTTGGTTAATATAGAAATTTACAATTTGACGTAGTTATATATAACCACATACGCTTGATCGGGTACGGTAGGAAGGATATTTATAAATACTAATAATTGTTCATTTGGCCGGAAACGGGGGATGGATTAATAGTCAATGGACTCAATAAAACAGGGGTGGATTACATACAAGGGTAATTGGTGTAATTGTTAATAAATTATTAAAACCTTGGATTACACGCAGTCGATAACCTGGTGTAATCGTTAAACAAAGTATTAAGACCTTATTACGGTTTAAATCCCCAATTAGTTGGAATATTTGACTTCGGGTATAAGGTTAATTTGGCGAAGACCCTCGCACTTTATAATTATGACCGATGGACTATTATGGACAAAACCAGATGGACTTATCGAATAATCCAGGACAAAGGACAATTAACCCAGGGTAATAAATTAAATCAAAACGTCAAACATCATGATTACGGAAGTTTAAATAAGCATAATATATTTTATTTCATATTTCCTCGTACTTTTATTTTAATTATTGTTATTTATTTTATCGTTAGTTAAATATCGTCATTTACTTTACTCTTCGCTTAAAATATAAAATCGACAAACCGGTCATTAAACGGTAAACCCCCTTTTATATATTATCAATATAATATATTTTGTACAAATATAATTGTTTAAAAATATAGTGTGCAATAAGCCCGCTCCCTGTGGAACGAACCGGACTTACTAAAAACTATACTACTCTACGATTAGGTACACAGCCTATAGTGTTGTAGCAAGGTTTAGGTATATCCATTTTGTAAATAAATAATTAAAACTTGTCATATTTTGTGTAAAATTGTATCGTATTTAATAGTTTTTCCTTGTAAAATATACACTATTTCGTACCCCCACGCTACGACATCAAGTTCATTGTTAATATACATAATGACATGTTTACTTATCATTTATCATGATTAAACATAGTGTAACAATATCTTAATATGATTCATATGTAATTAGTAAGACGTTATTATAACGATAATCGTTATATATATCGTTTCGAGTTTCTTAATTCGATAAACACAATTTTATGTATATAACTCATTGTTAAAATACCTAATGAGATACTTACTTATCATAATATCATGTTAACTATATATATAATCATATATATGTCATCATATAGTTTTTACAAGTCTTAACGTTCGTGAATCACCGGTCAAATTGGGTGGTCAATTGTCTATATGAAACCTATTTCAATTAATCACGTCTTAACAAGTTTGATTGCTTAACATGTTGGAAACACTTAATCATATAAATAACAATTTCATTTAATATATATAAACATGTAAAAGTTCGGGTCACTATAGTACCTACCCGTTAAATAAATTTCGTCCCGAAATTTTAAGCAGTTGGAGGTGTTGACGTATCTTCTGGAAATAAGTGTGGGTATTTCTTTTTCATCGGATCTTCTCATTCCCATGTGAACTCGGGTCCTCTACGAGCATTCCATCAAACCTTAACAATTGGTATCTTGTTTTGCTTAAGTCTTTTAGCCTCACGATCCATTATTTAGACGGGTTCTTCGATGAATTGAAGTTTTTCGTTTATTTGGATTTCGTCTAACGGAATAGTGAGATCTTCATTAGCAAAACATTTCTTCAAATTCGAGACGTAGAAAGTGTTATGTACAGCCGCGAGTTGTTGAGGTAACTCAAGTCGGTAAGTTACTGGTCCGACACGATCAATAACCTTGAATGGTCCAATATACCTTGGATTTAATTTCCCTCGTTTACCAAATAGAACAACGCCTTTCCAAGGTGCAACTTTAAGCATGACCATTTCTCCAATTACAAATTCTATATCTTTTCTTTTAATGTCAGCGTAGCTCTTTTGTTGACATTGGGCGGTTTTCAACCGTTGTTGAATTTGGATGATCTTCTCGGTAGTTTCTTGTATTATCTCCGGACCAGTAATATGTCTATCCCCCACTTCACTCCAATAAATCGGAGACCTGCACTTTCTACCATAAAGTGCTTCAAACGGCGCCATCTCAATGCTTGAATGGTAGCTGTTGTTGTAGGAAAATTCTGCTAACGGTAGATGTCGATCCCAACTGTTTCTGAAATCAATAACACATGCTCGTAGCATGTCTTCAAGCGTTTGTATCGTCCTTTCGCTCTGCCCATCAGTTTGTGGATGATAGGCAGTACTCATGTCTAAACGAGTTCCTAATGCTTGCTGTAATGTCTGCCAGAATCTTAAAATAAATCTGCCATCCCTATCAGATATAATAGAGATTGGTATTCCATGTCTGGAGATGACTTCCTTCAAATACAGTCGTGCTAACTTCTCCATCTTGTCATCTTCTCATATTGGCAGGAAGTGTGCTGATTTGGTGAAACGATCAACTATTACCCAAATAGTATCAAAACCACTTGCAGTCCTTGGCAATTTAGTGATGAAATCCATGGTAATGTTTTCCCATTTCCATTCTGGGATTTCAGGTTGTTGAAGTAGACCTGATGGTTTCTGATGCTCCACTTTGACCTTTGAATACGTCAAACATTCCCCTACGTATTTAGCAACATCGGCTTTCATACCTGGCCACCAAAAATGTTTCTTGAGATCCTTGTACATCTTCCCCGTTCCAGGATGTATTGAGTATCTGGTTTTATGAGCTTCTCTAAGTACCAATTCTCTCATATCTCCAAATTTTGGTACCCAAATTCTTTCAGCCCTATACCGGGTTCCATCTTCCCGAATATTAAGATGCTTCTCCGATCCTTTGGGTATTTCATCCTTTAAATTTCCCTCTTTTAAAACTCCTTGTTGCGCCTCCTTTATTTGAGTAGTAAGGTTAGTGTGAATCATTATATTCATAGCTTTTACTCGAATGGGTTCTCTGTCCTTTCTGCTCAAGGCGTCGGCTACCACATTTGCCTTCCCCGGGTGGTAATGAATCTCAAAGTCGTAATCATTCAACAATTCAATCCACCTACGCTGCCTCATATTCAGTTGTTTCTGATTAAATATGTGTTGAAGACTTTTGTGGTCGGTATATATAATACTTTTGACCCCATATATGTAGTGACCCGAACTTTTCCATGTTTATATATATTAATTGAGATTGATATTTACATGATTAAATGTTTCCAACATGTTAAGCAATCAAACTTGTTAAGACTTGATTAATTGAAATATGTTTCATATAGACAATTGACCACCCAAGTTGACCGGCGATTCACGAACGTTAAAACTTGTAAAAATGATATGACGATATATATATGGATATACATATGGCTAAAATGAGATTATGATAAGTAAGTATCTCCATAAGTATATTAACAATGAGTTATATACATATAAACAAGACTACTAACTTAAGGATTTCGAAACGAGACATATATGTAACGATTATCGTTGTAACGACATTTAAATGTATATATATCATATTAAGATATATTAATATATCATAATATCATGATAATATAATAATTTAACATCTCATTAGATATAATAAACTGATAATGCTAAAAACGAACATATATTTCATAGCATTATTCCTCAAGAAAGACAAGCTTTTAGTTGCAATTGTTCTATTTACAAGAGATATTCGTTTAAATAATAAAAGGTGAAGACAAAAGACAGATTCGACGAATTGAAGACGCAAACGACCAAAAAGCTCAAAAGTACAAAAGACAATCAAAAAGGTTCCAATTATTGATAAGAAACGTCTCGAAATCACAAGAGTACAAGATTCAAAACGCAAAGTACAAGATATTAAATTGTACGCGAGGACGTTCGAAAATCCGGAACCGGGACTAGAGTCAACTCTTAACGCTCGACGCAACGGACTAAAAATTACAAGTTAACTATGTATATAAATATAATATAATATATAATTAATTATATTAATTATATATATATTATATATATATAATAAAAACCGTCGGCAGCAAGAAACTCCAAGGGTGTGAGCTGTAAATACCTCTCCGCGACTCGCGGAGTTTTAAGGGCATTTTGCCGCGAGTCGCGGAGCCCCAAAAATCAAGTCTGGCTATAAAGCCAACCGAATTCTGATCAAATTTAACACATCTTTTTTCTTCCTCTTCATACGTAAATATATTTATATTTATAATTTATATTTTAATTTTAATTATAATTCTAATAATAAGGGTATGTTAGCGAATGTTGTAAGGGTGTAAGTCGAAATTCTGTCCGTGTAACGCTACGCTATTTTTAATCATTGTAAGTTATGTTCAACCTTTTTACATTAATGTCTCGTAGCTAAGTTATTATTATGCTTATTTAAAACGAAGTAATCATGATGTTGGGCTAATTACTAAAATTGGGTAATTGGGCTTTGTACCATAATTGGGGTTTGGATAAAAGAACGACACTTGTGGAAACTAGACTATGGGCTATTAATGGGCTTTATATTTGTTTAACTAAATGAAAGTTTGTTAATGTTAATATAAAGATTTACAATTGGGCATCCCTATAAATTACCATATACACTCGATCGGACACGATGGGCGGGGTATTTATATGTACGAATAATCGTTCATTTAACCGGACACGGGAATGGATTAATAGCCACTAGAATAATTAAAACAGGGGTGAAATTACATTCAAGGGTAATTGGTGTAATTGTTAACAAAGTAGTAAAACCTTGGTTTACACGCAGTCGATAACCTGGTGTATTCATTAAACAAAGTATTAAAACCTTGTTACAATTCGAATCCCCAATTAGTTGGAATATTTATCTTCGGGTATAATAATAATTTGACAAGGACACTTGCAATTTATATTTATGACTGATGGACTGTTATGGACAAAACCAGACGGACATATTGAATAATCCAGGACAAAGGACAATTAACCCATGGGCATAAAACTAAAATCAACACGTCAAACATCATGATTACGGAAGTTTAAATAAGCATAATTCTTTTATTTCATATTTAATTTCCTTTATTTTATATTTAATTGCACTTCTAATTATCGCACTTTTATTTATTGTTATTTAATCGCACTTTTAATTATCGTACTTTTTAATTATCGCAATTTTATTATTCGCAATTTCATTATCATTATTTACTTTACGCTTTAATTTAAGTCTTGTATTTATTTTATATTTTACATTAGGTTTTAACTGCGACTAAAGTTTTAAAATCGACAAACCGGTCATTAAACGGTAAAAACCCCCCTTTATAACAATAATATTACTTATATATATATTTGTATTTTTATAAAAGTAAACTAATATAGCGTTGAGCTTTGTTCAAAGATTTCCCTGTGGAACGAACCGGACTTACTAAAAACTACACTACTGTACGATTAGGTACACTGCCTATAAGTGTTGTAGCAAGGTTTAAGTATATCCATTCTATAAATAAATAAATATCTTGTGTAAAATTGTATCGTATTTAATAGTTTTTCCTAGTAAAATAATAACTATTTTATATACACCTCGTTCGACATCAAGTATATTTTTGGCGCCGCTGCCGGGGAAAACTCTTAAACGCCGGAAGCGCAACGCTAATAAAAAAAAAAAAAAGATTTTTAGTTACTTTTATTAAAAGTCGTTTTTGTAAAAATACGTTTTAAATATTCGAAAATATAAAAAGAAAAAAAAACAAAAATATTAGTATTTTTAAGATTTTGTTAAATATTTAAGTTTTATAAAGTTTCTTTATTTCTATTTTAGTTTATAAAAATATAAGTTTTATTTTAAAATCTTTTAATTATTTAAAAAAAACAGAAAACAGAAAATAAAAAAAATAAAAAAAATAAAAAGAAAAACGCGTAAAAAGATAAATCTGTCAGCTCAAATTCTGATCCCCGCGACTCGCGGGGTTTTCTTCTTTAATTGCCGCGACTCGCGGAGGGTTTCTGACAGGCGACAAGGAAGCCCTAATCGAGCATTAATTACGGGATATTATTAATAATTAATATTATTATTATTATTTTTAGTTTTAGTTTTATTTTTACTTTTTATTTATTTATGTATTTAGTATTAATTAAGTTTTTATTAAATTGTAAAATTAGTAGTTTTATAAAATAATTAATATAAAAATAATATTTTTTATAAAAATTGTACTTTTTACAACTTTTTGTATATTTTTATATTTTGTCCCTTTTTAATCGTTGTAGCGTAATATTTGTATTTTTTAGCTCATATTTAATTTTAAACTTAGTTTTAGCTATAGTTATTTTTACTCCTATATTTTTAGGCTTTGCCGTAGAATTCCTTAAGTGCTTTTTCTTTAGACTAAGATTTAGGTGCTTTAGAATTTTGCGACGCCTTTTTAAATTTTAGTTTCTTTTTTAAGTTATTTCCATTTGGAATTTAGTTTTTCCTGTAAGCTTTAATATTTTTAGAGACCTTTTACTATGTACCAATTATCATTCCAATTAGTAATTTCAATTTGCGATTATAATTTTAAGTTAGTTGTAGTAATAAGGTTAAATTAGTTAAGTATTTTTAAGTTTTGATAAGTTTCTTTTATTTTTCCGTCACCTTTTATTTTTCAACCATTTTTTCTTTTTCGACATTTTTCGACGCGCAATCTTTTTCTTTCTTATTTCTCGCCATTCTAGTTTTTAGGACTTAGATTTTTATTCTACTTCTTATCTAAATTTCTTAAAATTACGAAAATTTATTTTGAGTGGTTAAATTAATAGACATCAAAATTTTCTGGTTCGTAGTAATAGTTGGATTTGTACGTGGACCGGGTTATTGGAGCCAAACAGTCCTCAATTATATTGAGACCAAACGAATCCTGCCCCTCTGCTGCATCTTTTGGCTATTCGAAACGTGGGCAAAATCAGAAAAGTCTATTGATTGGATAACTTATTATAATTTTTCTTTCCTTTTAAAAACTAATAGGATATTCTGTGAATGCACCGAGCAAGACGTTCATCACCTTTTGTACGTTCACCACCTGTAACTCGATCAAGACAGCGTTTAACAAATATAACCGCCGTTGATTTTTCTTTAGAATCGTCATCCAGTCGACCAAGTACTTCAGTTCAAATTACCGATAATCCATTTTTTGAACCCAACCTCACAATTGAGAATCCAGAAAATATTCAGGAACGGTTCATAGATCCTGAACCATTAAACTTTCCTCCGGAACCACCAATCATTCAAACAGAGATTGTTGAGGAACGAACTATTAAATCAGAATCATCTATTGATACCGATTCAATAAATTCAATTATGGAGAATCTGGAACCTTTAAGTATGGAAGACCGAATGAGAGCTAAACGCACTGGCCAAGGTCACGCAATTACTCATCCAGACATTAATGCGCCAGATTATGAAATCAAAGGACAAATTTTACACATGGTGACTAATCAATGCCAATTTAGTGGTGCGCCGAAGGAAGATCCAAATGAACATCTACGTACCTTTAATAGGATCTGCACACTATTTAAAATACGAGAAGTGGAGGATGAACAGATATATCTCATGTTATTTCCCTGGACTTTAAAGGGAGAAGCCAAAGATTGGTTGGAATCGTTACCTGAAGGGGCGATCGATACATGGGACGTTTTAATTGATAAATTTCTTAAACAATTCTTTCCTGCATCTAAAGCCGTAAGACTTCAAGCAGAAATTGTTACGTTCACACAGAAGCCAAATGAAACTCTATATGAGGCGTGGACAAGATATGGAAAATTGTTAAGAGGATGTCCGCAACATGGTTTAGACACCTGTCAAATAGTACAAATATTCTACCAAGGATGCGACATCACTACAAGAAAAGACATAGATATAGCAGCTGGTGGTTCTATTATGAAAAAAACCGAAACTGATGCGTACAAAATTATTGATAATACTGCTTCCCACTCACATGAGTGGCATCAAGAAAAAGATATCATTAGATCATCTAAAGCAGCTAGAGCCGATTCTAGCCATGACTTAGATTCCATTTCAGCAAAGATAGATGCTTTCGAGAGACGAATGGAAAAGATGACTAAGGATATTCACTCAATACGAATTAGTTGTGAGCAGTGTGGAGGACCACATTTGACAAAAGATTGTCTAAGTATTGAATTAACAATGGAACAAAGAGAGAATATTTCATACATAAACCAAAGGCCTGGAAATAATTATCAGAATAATTATCAACCGCCAAGACCGATTTACAATCAAAACCAGAATTATAACCGAAATATTCCATACAACAACCAACAAGGTCCTAGCAATCAACAAGTATCCAATAATACTTACAATCAGCAAAGACCGAATTTTCAAAACAAACCACCACAACAAACCGATGATAAAAAGCCGAATTTAGAAGATATGATGACAAAGCTAGTTGAAACTCAAACGCAGTTTTTCACATCTCAAAAACAAACCAATGAACAAAATGCTCAAGCATTTAGAAATCAACAAGCTTCTATTCAAAATCTGGAACAAGAAGTAAGTAACCTAGCAAGGTTAATAGGTGAAAGAAAACCGGGAAGTTTACCTAGTGATACAAATGCTAACCCCCGGAATGAAACAGCTAAAGCTATTACCACAAGAAGTGGTACAACACTTAAACCACCTGAAATACCTGTAACTTCTGATGAAACTATTCCTACTCCACAAGAACCACAACCTGATCAAGATAAGGAAAAAGAACAGGTAGTTGAAAAGGTTAATGAAGATAACACAGTTAAGGATAAACCTTATGTTAAACCATACCAACCACCACTTCCTTATCCGAGTAAAATGAAGAAAGAAAAACTTGAAGCCGAGCAATCCAAATTCTTGGATATGTTTAAACAGATAAATGTAAATCTTCCTTTCATTGATGTGATTTCAGGAATGCCAAGATATGCTAAATTCTTGAAAGATCTAATCACGAATAGAAAGAAAATGGAAGAACTCTCGGCTGTTACTATGAATGCAAATTGTTCAGCAGTGCTGTTGAATAAGATACCAGAAAAACTATCTGATCCAGGAAGTTTCACAATTCCATGTTTTCTGGGTAGTCTTAGTTCAATAGAAGCATTGGCAGACTTAGGTGCTAGTATAAATCTAATGCCGTATTCACTATACGCTAAACTAGACCTTGGAGAATTGAAACCAACAAGAATAAGCATACAACTAGCCGATCGATCAATAAAATATCCTAGAGGGATAATGGAGAACATGCTAGTTAAAGTTGGTACTTTAGTATTTCCAGTAGATTTTGTTGTTTTGGACATGGAAGAAGATTCTCAAGTTCCTCTAATATTAGGAAGACCATTCTTAAACACGGCTAAAGCAATGATAGACGTGTTCGGTAAGAAACTGACCCTAAGTATAGAGGATGAGAGTGTTACCTTTTCAGTTGATAGAGCAATGCAACAACCACAATCTGCAGATGATACATGTTATTATATTCAAACTATAGATGCACATGCAGAATTATTAGAAGAATTTCCAGAATTACAAGGAACAGGAGAATGTTCTTTAGGAGAAGGTAATGAACCAATTGATGAAGCTGAAATGTTAGCTACACTTATAGCTAATGGATATGAACCAACAACAGAAGAAATTCAAATGCTAAAAGAAGAAGACAGATATCGATATAAATCATCGATAGAAGAACCTCCGAAATTAGAGTTAAAGCCACTTCCAAACCATTTGGAATACGCTTATTTACATGGTGAATCTGAATTACCTGTAATAATATCGTCTTCTCTTACTGAAAATGAGAAATCACAACTCATTTCTGTGTTGAAAGCTCATAAACCAGCCATTGCATGGAAGATTCATGATATTAAAGGAATAAGTCCTTCGTATTGCACACATAAAATCCTTATGGAAGAAGGTCATAAAACGTATGTGCAACGCCAACGAAGACTAAATCCTAATATGCAAGATGTAGTTAAGAAAGAGATTATTAAACTGCTAGATGCAGGTTTAATTTACCCAATTTCTGATAGTCCATGGGTAAGCCCAGTTCAATGCGTGCCTAAGAAGGGTGGCATGACTGTCATTACAAATGAGAAAAATGAGCTTATTCCTACTAGGACTGTAACAGGATGGCGTGTATGTATTGATTATAGAAAATTAAATGACGCCACCAGAAAAGATCACTTTCCCTTACCTTTCATAGATCAAATGTTGGAAAGATTAGCCGGAAATAGTTACTATTGTTTCCTAGATGGATTTTCCGGATATTTTCAAATTCCAATAGCACCCGAAGACCAAGAGAAAACCACATTCACGTGCCCTTATGGTACTTTTGCTTACAAACGCATGCCATTTGGACTTTGTAACGCCCCTGCAACCTTTCAAAGGTGTATGATGGCGATTTTTCATGACATGATAGAAGAATGCATGGAAGTATTCATGGATGACTTTTCAGTCTTCGGTGATACATTTAAATCATGTCTAGTTAATCTGGAACGAATGCTAATTAGATGCGAAAAATCAAATCTAGTACTTAATTGGGAGAAATGCCATTTCATGGTTAAAGAAGGCATCGTTCTTGGACATAAAATTTCAAAAGAAGGAATTGAAGTGGATAGAGCTAAAGTAGATGTAATTGCTAAACTTCCACATCCCACCAATGTTAGAGGAGTTAGGAGTTTTCTAGGGCATGCCGGTTTTTACCGACGTTTCATAAAAGATTTTTCTAAAATTGCCACTCCTATGAATAAACTCCTAGAAAAGGATGCGCCATTCATCTTTTCAGATGAATGTATCAAATCTTTTAATATTCTTAAAGAAAAACTCACTAATGCGCCGATCATGATAACACCAAATTGGAATATACCATTTGAACTAATGTGCGATGCAAGTGATTTTGCAATGGGAGCCGTTTTAGGACAAAGGATTGAAAAACGATTTCAACCTATATATTATGCTAGTAAGACATTACAAGGAGCACAAACGAACTATACAACTACTGAAAAAGAACTCCTTGCTATTGTCTTTGCTTTTGACAAATTTCGATCATATCTAGTTCTAGCAAAAACGGTGGTCTATACCGACCATTCTGCTCTTAGATACCTATTTTCAAAACAAGATGCTAAACCAAGATTAATCCGTTGGATCTTACTCTTACAAGAGTTTGATATTGAAATCCGAGATAAAAAGGGAGCAGAAAATCTCGCCGCTGATCATCTTTCTCGTCTTGAAAATCCCGAATTAGAAGTTCTGAATGAATCGGCCATACAAGACAACTTTCCTGATGAATATCTATTGAAGATAGATTATAAAGAAATCCCATGGTTTGCAGACTATGCAAACTACTTAGTTTGTGGATTCCTTGAAAAAGGATTATCGTACCAAAGACGAAAGAAATTCTTCAGTGATATAAAACACTATTTCTGGGAAGATCCACATCTGTTTAAAAGTTGTCCCGATGGAATAATACGCCGATGTGTATTTGGAGATGAAGCTAGTAAAATTTTAAACCATTGTCACACAGGACCAACAGGAGGGCATTATGGGCCTCAACTAACAGCAAGAAAAGTTTATGAAGCTGGATTCTATTGGCCTACAATTTACAAAGACGCACACCTTCTTTGCAAATCCTGTGATGCATGTCAAAGGGCCGGAAGAATAAGTCAACGTGATGAAATGCCACAAAATGTCATCCAAGTATGTGAAGTATTTGACATTTGGGGTATTGACTTTATGGGTCCATTTCCAAAATCTCATAATAATCTATATATACTCGTAGCCATTGATTATGTATCTAAATGGGCGGAAGCACAAGCTCTCCCAACTAACGATGCACGAGTTGTAGTCAACTTTTTAAAACGTCTTTTTGCAAGGTTTGGAACACCGAAAGCTTTAATAAGTGATCGGGGTACTCATTTCTGTAATAATCAACTTGAGAAAGTTCTTAAAAGATATGGAGTAACTCATAAAATCTCCACCGCATATCATCCACAAACAAGTGGACAAGTTGAAAATACCAACCGAGCTTTAAAACGTATTCTAGAGAAAACCGTAGGATCAAATCCGAAGGAATGGTCCATTAAATTGGAGGATGCACTCTGGGCTTTTAGAACAGCCTACAAAACTCCAATTGGAACCACACCTTTTAGACTTGTTTATGGAAAAGCATGTCATCTTCCAGTAGAAATTGAACACAAAGCATTTTGGGCTTTGAAGACATGTAATCTTGATTTACATGAAGCCGGACGTCTACGATTAAGTCAACTAAACGAATTAGAAGAATTAAGACATGAAGCATACGAAAATTCGTTAATCTATAAAGAAAGAACGAAGAAATGGCATGATAAAAGAATCAGAAGTTCAAAAGAATTTAAAGAAGGAGACAGAGTTCTTCTTTTCAATTCACGATTCAAGCTATTTCCTGGAAAATTGAAATCAAGATGGTCTGGACCATTCATAGTCAAAAGAGTTTTCCCATACGGAACGATAGAATTGATAAATTCAAATGGGATTGAATTTAAAGTTAATGGTCACAGAGTTAAACATTACATACAGGGTCCGATGGAAGTCGACAACGAAGTTAATCACAATTTCGACACCACAGCTAACTAAGTGTGGGAAGAATCAAATCTTTAAAGGATAATATGTATTTCTGTTAGAGTTAGATTGTCTGTTTTCGTGTAGTTCTCGAAAATGGAACACGTATGGTCTTTCCCTAGCAGACCCTAAAGAACTAGTCTTCTCCCCCCATTCTGAATTTTTATTTTTTTTAGGTTTTTACGAAATGAAGACTGCCTGTGAATTAAACCATGGTCTAATGCTACACGCTTTGATCACTAAAAGAAATAATGACATACTACCGAGTGAATTAGTATCAGTAATCAGAGAAAGAATGGACGGAGTTAGAAAAGGATCCAGATGCGAAGATAATAAGTTACAATTTGGTAAAGGAAAATCAAAATCCGCAGCGAAAAGAAGAGCACGACACCTAGAAAGATGTCACAAATGCGGAAAATGGTCACATGGAGGTAAATGTTCAAATAATCAAACCTATTCAAATACCGAATTTGTTACTTTATGCAGAGACGGACCGTTCATATGTTTAGAAGAAAAGACAATGAATGCTCGAGGTTACGCCTATGCAGCCATGGAAAATCAATTAAACCGACTATCTTATGAATATAATAGATCATATAACTAAGAAATCTATTTCACAGGTATGTCTGTACAGTTTTTATTTTTATTTTTATTTTTAACCTTTTGATAATAAACGCTAATTTGTTCGCTAAAAAGTATTAAATTGGTATTGAATAAAATTAGGTTTGGCGACCGAAATTATTGATATCATTCAAAAATTTATTACATCACTGCGAAATTTAACGTTTATTCTTAAGGTATAAATATCTTTAAACAATCAACCCAAAATATTTCAAAAATTCGTCATGAGTTAAATTAGGTCTTGGAACCGAAATTACTTTACCGAAAAGAGGGGCGCATATTTTTGATAATATTTGATTGATTAAAGTGGGATAAAAAGACAAAAAGATTTTTAATTTATTTTTTTACCATGTTTTTAAAATTAATATTTAAATCTTAAATTAATATTGTAAACTTTGTAAAAACAATATATTTAAAATTGTAAATATTTGAAAAATTAATATAAGTTTGGTATGAATTTATAAATTTTTAAATTAAGTTTGGTGTGAATTTTTAAAATATTAATTTTTAATTTTATGCATTTTAAATTTTGAATTTGGTGTGAATTTTTAATATTAATTTTGAATTTTATATTTATGTTGTGTGAATTTAAAAACAAAAATTTACTTTATCTCATTAAGTTAAGAATATGATTTTTAAAATTCGTCGTAAGTTGAAGACTAGGTCTTTGAACCGAAATTGCTTTACCCGAGGAAGGGACGAGAACTTTTATTATCATTATTTTTAATCTTATTGATTTAAAGTATGCCAAAAACATAAAAAAACCCAAAAATCTTAGCTTTTAAAACAATCGCTACAAAAAGACAAATTTTAAAATTTTGTCGAGGGACGGACTAGGACATCGATCCGAAACGACCTCGTCCTAAATAACAAGGGAAACAAAATTTTAAAATTAATTTCTTAATTGTTTTATAAGTTAAAGATTATAAAAAAAAAAAAAAAAAAAAAAAAGGGTAAACTCCGCGACTCGCGGAGTTTGCAGTGCAAACCTCCGCGACTCGCGGAGGGACCAAAACCCAGAAAAAAATAAAAACAGCTGAAACGATCAGTACACTCAACAACACAAAAACAACCCGAAAAATACTTCGAAAAACCCACGAAAACCACCGAAAATCACCCCCAAAAATCTCAATTTTTAACCGTTAATCACCAAATTTTTTGCTAAAATCATGTTGAGAAGGATGATATCTAAGAACTATTCAAGAAAAACGGTAAATTTCTACACCTAAACACCATTTAATTCGAATTTTAGTGTTCTTGAGCTATTTTTCCCCAATTTGATTTTGATGCTTTCTAGTGTAATTAGACTTAAATTGTTTATGTATTATGCTTGTATAACCTAGATTGATGCTGTTTAACATGATTAGAAGCCTTAAACTTCAAATTTTGAATAATCTAGGGTTTGTGTTCTTGAGCAATTTGGGGCTTTTTGATATAAACAGGTTATGGCCGATTTTTGTCATGAATTGTTGCTAAATTGAGTAGTATAACATGTCTAGGTAGTTAAATGATCCAAACTTTGAGCCTAAACATGATTTTGAGAATTAAAGTGGACTTTTTCAAGTCCAAAATTCATGAACTTGATTTTTGAAAGATAATGCCATTTGAGACTTGTTTGATTGCTAGTAATGATTATTTTGACATGTTATTTAAGTTGAATGCTTATGAACTTGGCGAAAATTTTCGTATATGCTTATTTGAAAAAGTGTAGATTTGATAAAAATGTGAAAATAAGCTTAAGTTTGATATAAATTGATAATGTCATTGTAATTATTTTGATTGATGATTTTGCTGACACTAATGCATATTTGGATGCACAAAATTTGTGTTTGATGTGTTTTGCAGAATGAAAGGGGTGAATCTTCATCCCAAACCCGCCATGCTCCTGCTGAGAACTTGGAACAACAGGAGGTAGATAACTACTACAAGCAGGATGTACCTCATCCAGTCATGACCTTTTCAGATATGCACTTGGAACAGTTGCACCCGAACCTGAGATTTGACAGACTTTGGATAGATTATCCAAAATATCAACGGGGTTTGCATACTCTTCACTCTAAGGTTGTTGAGGTACCGAGGGTCATAGAATGGGGACCCTTGGAAGCTGTAGAATTGGCCGGGCCAATTAGGGAATTACTGGTACAGAGGTATGGTAATTCTTCTTTTAATGACTGGATATGTTTATTCACCATACGCAGACCTGTATATAAAGTATGGTGTGAAGAGTTGTTATGTAGTATAGAGTTGAATGATCGGGTAGCTAGTTTAACCGATCGTTCTTTTATTAGATTTTTGTTAGGCGGTTCGATGCGCCACATGTCTTTACTGGACATGGCTCAGGCTTTACGTATATATACGCCTGAGGAGTTAGCGTCTGCCGATTGTAGAGGATTGATACTAAACGGTAGAAAGATAGATGAGAATTTTGATACACACGGTGTGTGGAGTCAAATGACAAGCCATCACCGTTTCAAAGGGGGAAACTACTCTTATTTGGATATAGATAGAGCCGAATTAAGAGTAATACATAGGTTTTTAGCTAATTCGATTACACAAAGGGGTAAAAACAAAGAAAAGGTAAATGAACAAGATTTGTTTTACCATATGTGTATTCGAGACCCACACAGCGCTGTAAGTATACCATTTTGTGTGGGTTATTATTTATCAGCTATGGTTCGGGGGATGCGTCCACATAGCATAATAGGAGGTGGTATTTTTATTACTTTGATTGGTGAATATCTCGGTGTGGATATAAGTCGGGGGGGATTATTAGTAGAAGAGCTGGAACCCCGCGACACTATAGGTTTAAATGTATACCATGGTGCGAAAGTTTTGAAGCGGCGAAATAACGCCGCAGTACGATACAATGGTAGACATCCACAGGTAGAGAGAAACCAGGAACAAGGTAATGTAGGAGGGGGGAATGAGATGCAAGAAATGCATAGGTTTATAGCTTCTCAGGAATACGAAAATGCTAGACAGAGAGCATTTGAAGATTGGCAAGTTCATCAGAACCAGATCATAGCGCATTGCCAACATATAGGTAGAAACTATATTCCTACACCGAAACCCGTCTTCCCTCCTTGGTCGATAGAGATGCAGCCACCATATCCTACGTATGACCCTGCCGAAGCATTCTATAGCACTTATGGTTATGCGTGGAACCCCTATTGGTACCAATATCATCCTTAGTTTACTTATTTTTTATTTTATTTTGTAATTTGTAATTATTGATATGTTTAATACTTTTGTTAATATTGTAATCATTTTTATAATCATCTAACTTTTATTCTTAGATTTTAATAATTTTTGAATGTGGGGTAATAAACCAAACTTCAAAAATATGTATATATGTTTGCAGTTTATCTTATGTACACAACAGGGTAAAACAACGCATTTTCAAAGACTGGCATTAAGTTCAGCAAAAGCAACTAATTTTGACGACAAGATGCAAAATATATGTGAAATAACAACAAGACGGAATGAACAAATGATGTGCACCATTTATCATTCAGCAAACAAACGCCAATATATTTGGAAACTTTGGTAAAAATTTAATCATTTTCACACAAATCACCCTCAATAATTTAAATTGTTACTGATTTCTTGCAAATGAGGGCATTGCAAGATCTTAAGTGTGGGAAGGGGTTAAATTCTTTCGGATTTTAAAATTTTTTACTTTATACACTTGGTTACCATTAAAAATACTAGTAAAGCAGTAGTTGTATTAGAATCTAGTGCTCTCTGATAAAAAAGAACAGCCCTAGTCTTATATACTGACTACCCAATTCTAGTAAAATTTTTCAAAATTTTCAATTAAATGAATTAAAATCATGTTTATACATATTTATGAACGATAAAACTAGGTTTTAACACCGAAATTATTGTTACCTCGGAAAGGACATAAATTGAGAAACAAACTAAAATGTTAAAATTCATTTAAAATGGAATAGAGGACGATAAAAAGGAAAATAAAAGCCAAGTGTGCGAAAATTTACCAAATTATTTTAAACATATGTCACATATATCTGTAACAAATAACTGAAAATACTTTTGCTTTGGACTAAACTAAACTGTTTTACCCAATGAAAGAAAAGAAGAGATGGATCTACACGATGAATCAATTCCATCATTAAAAGGAAGTAAAGTCTTCCGAAAAAGACACGCGCTTCTTGATTTAGGTCATGAAGTTGTCGTCCAGACCAGCTGTAGGTTGACGAAAAATCTAGAAAAGTCATCACTAAAATTAGCAGGAAATCCACGGACCTCAGCATAAAACAGGGTCGCCAAGTGGTCAGATTTATCCTAACCATGAGAAGGATTTATCTCGTACAATGGGGGGGCACCGTGCAAATTAGCTTGATAAGACTAATGAATCAGATCCCCAGAAAGGATAATCTCCTTAAAGATCAAAAATCAGCTTTTAAGCCTGATATTACTCAATCCTTGAGATTGACCTTAAAGATTGAGAATTACAAACTCATGGAATTCAATGATATCTAAACTCGAGCTTAAACGAGAAAATATTTTGATCAAAATTACAAACCGATTTGTTTTCTGAAAACCCTATTTTCAATGCGTTCATTACCATTGAACGTAAAATCCTAGGAATTCACCTGGAATTCATTAGGTCACCTGAACTAAATCGGGTATCAACTGTAAGAACGGTGGTTGCATAGCATGGTCAAAGACAGGACCTTGTGCCAGACCGAAAAATTATAAGGGTGAGCTTTACTATTGCTCCTACCAAGGATAGTAATTGCGTCCGACACGTTATAGACCATAATCAAAAGCATGTCACGGGACATTGCCTTAACAGTTGCTTGTTCAACGCTTTCCTTTACAACCGGACGGTAGTTTACCGAAAGGTAATATACGGAACAAGTAAACTGGACGTGTTGCTTTCCAAATACAAGGTTAGCAAGTGGGTGACACAAAACCGCAAGTTTTGAGCTAAAATTTTCAAATCTGAAACCCACCAAACCCACAAATATTTTGCAAACACCGGTAAAGGGTTATTCCGGAAAACTTATCTAGGGTAAAAACTAGATTTAATTTTCAAAAGATCAAATGTTTTCATAAAGATCCAATTTCCTTAATGGATCTAAATTTTTATAGTCATGTGGGACTGTAAACCATATCGTTACTACCATTGTTTATACCGCCGTATAGAAATCACTGATGTACAAAGTGTGAAGAATAAAGAAGTGATTCTAGTATTTCAAGACGATATTGCTTGAGGACAAGCAACGCTCAAGTGTGGGAATATTTGATAATGCTAAAAACGAACATATATTTCATAGCATTATTCCTCAAGAAAGACAAGCTTTTAGTTGCAATTGTTCTATTTACAAGAGATATTCGTTTAAATAATAAAAGGTGAAGACAAAAGACAGATTCGACGAATTGAAGACGCAAACGACCAAAAAGCTCAAAAGTACAAAAGACAATCAAAAAGGTTCCAATTATTGATAAGAAACGTCTCGAAATCACAAGAGTACAAGATTCAAAACGCAAAGTACAAGATATTAAATTGTACGCGAGGACGTTCGAAAATCCGGAACCGGGACTAGAGTCAACTCTTAACGCTCGACGCAACGGACTAAAAATTACAAGTTAACTATGTATATAAATATAATATAATATATAATTAATTATATTAATTATATATATATTATATATATATAATAAAAACCGTCGGCAGCAAGAAACTCCAAGGGTGTGAGCTGTAAATACCTCTCCGCGACTCGCGGAGTTTTAAGGGCATTTTGCCGCGAGTCGCGGAGCCCCAAAAATCAAGTCTGGCTATAAAGCCAACCGAATTCTGATCAAATTTAACACATCTTTTTTCTTCCTCTTCATACGTAAATATATTTATATTTATAATTTATATTTTAATTTTAATTATAATTCTAATAATAAGGGTATGTTAGCGAATGTTGTAAGGGTGTAAGTCGAAATTCTGTCCGTGTAACGCTACGCTATTTTTAATCATTGTAAGTTATGTTCAACCTTTTTACATTAATGTCTCGTAGCTAAGTTATTATTATGCTTATTTAAAACGAAGTAATCATGATGTTGGGCTAATTACTAAAATTGGGTAATTGGGCTTTGTACCATAATTGGGGTTTGGATAAAAGAACGACACTTGTGGAAACTAGACTATGGGCTATTAATGGGCTTTATATTTGTTTAACTAAATGAAAGTTTGTTAATGTTAATATAAAGATTTACAATTGGGCGTCCCTATAAATTACCATATACACTCGATCGGACACGATGGGCGGGGTATTTATATGTACGAATAATCGTTCATTTAACCGGACACGGGAATGGATTAATAGCCACTAGAATAATTAAAACAGGGGTGAAATTACATTCAAGGGTAATTGGTGTAATTGTTAACAAAGTAGTAAAACCTTGGTTTACACGCAGTCGATAACCTGGTGTATTCATTAAACAAAGTATTAAAACCTTGTTACAATTCGAATCCCCAATTAGTTGGAATATTTATCTTCGGGTATAATAATAATTTGACAAGGACACTTGCAATTTATATTTATGACTGATGGACTGTTATGGACAAAAACCAGACGGACATATTGAATAATCCAGGACAAAGGACAATTAACCCATGGGCATAAAACTAAAATCAACACGTCAAACATCATGATTACGGAAGTTTAAATAAGCATAATTCTTTTATTTCATATTTAATTTCCTTTATTTTATATTTAATTGCACTTCTAATTATCGCACTTTTATTTATTGTTATTTAATCGCACTTTTAATTATCGTACTTTTTAATTATCGCAATTTTATTATTCGCAATTTCATTATCATTATTTACTTTACGCTTTAATTTAAGTCTTGTATTTATTTTATATTTTACATTAGGTTTTAACTGCGACTAAAGTTTTAAAATCGACAAACCGGTCATTAAACGGTAAAAACCCCCCTTTATAACAATAATATTACTTATATATATATTTGTATTTTTATAAAAGTAAACTAATATAGCGTTGAGCTTTGTTCAAAGATTTCCCTGTGGAACGAACCGGACTTACTAAAAACTACACTACTGTACGATTAGGTACACTGCCTATAAGTGTTGTAGCAAGGTTTAAGTATATCCATTCTATAAATAAATAAATATCTTGTGTAAAATTGTATCGTATTTAATAGTTTTTCCTAGTAAAATAATAACTATTTTATATACACCTCGTTCGACATCATAAACAATGGGTTAACAACATTAATTGAGATCGTTAACTTAAAGGTTTCAAAACAATACTTACATGTAACGACTAACGATGACTTAACGACTCAGTTAAAATGTATATACATGTAGTGTTTTAATATGTATTTATACACTTTTGAAAGACTTCAATACACTTATCAAAATACTTCTACTTAACAAAAATGCTTACAATTACATCCTCGTTCAGTTTCATCAACAATTCTACTCGTATGCACCCGTATTCGTACTCGTACAATACACAGCTTTTAGATGTATGTACTATTGGTATATATACTCCAATGATCAGCTCTTAGCAGCCCATGTGAGTCACCTAACACATGTGGGAACCCTTCATTTGGCAACTAACATGAAATATCTCATAAAATTACAAAAATATGAGTAATCATTCATGACTTATTTACATGAAAACAAAATTACATATCCTTTATATCTAATCCATACACCAACGACCAAAAACACCTACAAACACTTTCATTCTTCAATTTTCTTCATCTAATTGATCTCTCTCAAGTTCTATCTTCAAGTTCTAGGTGTTCTTCAAATATTCTACAAGTTCTAGTTACATAAAATCAAGAATACTTTCAAGTTTGCTAGCTCACTTCCAATCTTGTAAGGTGATCATCCAACCTCAAGAAATCTTTGTTTCTTACAGTAGGTTATCATTCTAATACAAGGTAATAATCATATTCAAACTTTGGTTCAATTTCTATAACTATAACAATCTTATTTCAAGTGATGATCTTACTTGAACTTGTTTTCGTGTCATGATTCTGCTTCAAGAACTTCGAGCCATCCAAGGATCCGTTGAAGCTAGATCCATTTTTCTCTTTTCCAGTAGGTTTATCCAAGGAACTTAAGGTAGTAATGATATTCATAACATCATTCGATTCATACATATAAAGCTATCTTATTCGAAGGTTTAAACTTGTAATCACTAGAACATAGTTTAGTTAATTCTAAACTTGTTCGCAAACAAAAGTTAATCCTTCTAACTTGAATTTTAAAATCAACTAAACACATGTTCTATATCTATATGATATGCTAACTTAATGATTTAAAACCTGGAAACACGAAAAACACCGTAAAACCGGATTTACGTCGTCGTAGTAACTCCGCGGGCTGTTTTGGTTAGTTAATTAAAAACTATGATAAACTTTGATTTAAAAGTTGTTATTCTGAGAAAATGATTTTTATTATGAACATGAAACTATATCCAAAAATTATGGTTAAACTCAAAGTGGAAGTATGTTTTCTAAAATGGTCATCTAGACGTCGTTCTTTCGACTGAAATGACTACCTTTACAAAAATGACTTGTAACTTACTTTTCCGACTATAAACCTATACTTTTTCTGTTTAGATTCATAAAATAGAGTTCAATATGAAACCATAGCAATTTGATTCACTCAAAACGGATTTAAAATGAAGAAGTTATGGGTAAAACAAGATTGGATAATTTTTCTCATTTTAGCTACGTGAAAATTGGTAACAAATCTATTCCAACCATAACTTAATCAACTTGTATTGTATATTATGTAATCTTGAGATACCATAGACACGTATACAATGTTTCGACCTATCATGTCGACACATCTATATATATTTCGGAACAACCATAGACACTCTATATGTGAATGTTGGAGTTAGCTATACAGGGTTGAGGTTGATTCCAAAATATATATAGTTTGAGTTGTGATCAATACTGAGATACGTATACACTGGGTCGTGGATTGATTCAAGATAATATTTATCGATTTATTTCTGTACATATAACTGTGGACAACTAGTTGTAGGTTACTAACGAGGACAGCTGACTTAATAAACTTAAAACATCAAAATATATTAAAAGTGTTGTAAATATATTTTGAACATACTTTAATATATATGTATATATTGTTATAGGTTCGTGAATCAACAGTGGCCAAGTCTTACTTCTCGGCGAAGTAAAAATCTGTGAAAGTGAGTTATAGTCCCACTTTTAAAATCTAATATTTTTGGGATGAGAATACATGCAGATTTTATAAATGATTTACAAAATAGACACAAGTACGTGAAACTACATTCTATGGTTGAATTATCGAAATCGAATATGCCCCTTTTTATTAAGTCTGGTAATCTAAGAATTAGGGAACAGACACCCTAATTGACGCGAATCCTAAAGATAGATCTATTGGGCCTAACAAACCCCATCCAAAGTACCGGATGCTTTAGTACTTCGAAATTTATATCATATCCGAAGGGTGTCCCGGAATGATGGGGATATTCTTATATATGCATCTTGTTAATGTCGGTTACCAGGTGTTCACCATATGAATGATTTTTATCTCTATGTATGGGATGTGTATTGAAATATGAAATCTTGTGGTCTATTGTTACGATTTGATATATATAGGTTAAACCTATAACTCACCAACATTTTTGTTGACGTTTAAAGCATGTTTATTCTCAGGTGAATATTAAGAGCTTCCGCTGTTGCATACTAAAATAAGGACAAGATTTAGAGTCCATGTTTGTATGATATTGTGTAAAAACTGCATTCAAGAAACTGATTTCGATGTAACATATTTGTATTGTAAACCATTATGTAATGGTCGTGTGTAAACAGGATATTTTAGATTATCATTATTTGATAATCTACGTAAAGCTTTTTTAAACCTTTATTTATGAAATAAAGGTTATGGTTTGTTTTAAAAATGAATGCAGTCTTTGAAAAACGTCTCATATAGAGGTCAAAACCTCGCAATGAAATCAATTAATATGGAACATTTTTAATCAATAAGAACGGGACATTTCAGTTGGTATCAGAGCTGGTATAACGCCGTCCATGTGTGGCGGGTTAGTCGTAAAGGAGGTTCTCACAGTGTTACCTGTGACGAAGCATTGGCTCTTACTCCTTGCGATCCCTTACGAGGGTTGGCAATTGCCGAGAGGCCGGCCCTAAAATCAGTATCTGAGGTACACTCAGTGGTCACCAGGCGGTTAGCTGGGAAGGCACTGGGTGGGACGGTGGTTGTCCCCAACTGTATTTCAGTTGGTATCCGAGCGTTGGTCTTAGAGAACCAGAATTTTGCATTAGTGTGTCTTATTGAGTTTGTTAGGATGCATTAGTGAGTCTGGACTTCGACCGTGTTTACTTGAAAAATGATTGCTTAACAAATTTTGTTGGAAACTATATATTTTTAACATGTGAATATTATGTGATATATTAATCTCTTAACGCGTTTGATATTATGTGATAGATGTCTACCTCTAGAACAAGTCCCATTGACTCACCTAATAATAATGAAGAGTCAAATGTAAATTAGAATGATTCGTGGACTGATTCACAAGTTCCCGAAGAGGAACCGGAAGAAGAGTCGGAACCGGAAGAAGAATCGGAACCGGAAGAAGAATCGGAACCGGATGAAGAAATAGAACCGGTGGGGGAAATAATAAAACGGTTAAGTAAAAGAAAATCCTCAACCAACCGACCAAGGTTAATTATGGTCAATGGTGTTTCCGCCAAGGAAGCAAAATATTGGGAGGATTACCAATTCTCCGATGAATCGGATTCCGACGAGAATTCCGATGATGTTATAGAAATTACCCCAACTGAATTTAAAAAGGCAAAAGAAAATAATAAGGGAAAGGGCATAAAAATAGAGAAATCTAATTCCAACCCCGATGAACTTTATATGTATCGTCAACCCCCGAAGTCCTTAAGTTGTAATAATGACCCGGGAACCTCTAAACCACCAGGTTTTTCTAAACCAATGTGGATAACGACGGCTCGTATTAGGGGAACATCATATATCCCTAGAAACTTGGAAAAACGAACCAAAACCGAAGAAGAAGAAACAAGCGAGTCGGAATAAGATAGTTGTATTCGTGTGGTGTAATATATGTAATATAGTGTGCTTATGCTTTATGATATATGTAAAAATTGCTTGTATTAATAAGTATTTTTTTTTATGAATCTAACTCTTGTCTATTTTACAGTATAAAAACACAAAATGGATAGACAACCTAATATTTTAAGAGTCCTACCCGGAGACATGATTGATGAAATCTTGTCTAGAGTCGGTCAGAATTCTTCGGCACAACTATTTAAGGCGAGATCAGTTTGTAAGACATTCGAAGAACGTTCCAAGAATGCCTTGGTTTATAAAAGGCTTTCGTTCGAAAGATGGGGGATATCACATTGGAAAATCCATAAGTTACGATGTGTTTACTTTGACGCATATATTGCGGGGAACCCAAATGCTATTTTACGCAATGGGTTAAGAAATTATTTTGACTCAATATATCCGAATATTGGACTTCGTGATTTAGAAAAAGCGGCTAACATGCAACATATAGAAGCATGTTATGCTTACGGATTAGTAATGTTCGCTTCTCACCAAAGTGAGAACAAGAACATCGGCCTACAACTATTAAACAAAACGTTCCCACAAGTGACGGAGTCGGTAATTGGGGTAAGAAATGAGGTTTTTAGATTGTTACGGGACTGTTGGACATTACGTAACCCTCGTCCCTTTGACGACGTTACAACACGCTGTCTTATCAACGGCCATAACGGTTATGTTCCGCAAGACCAAGGATGGGAAGTAGTCCTAGTAAAACCAGAATGCATGACTTGTTTCTGGACGTATGAATTACGTGTCTTTATTGCCTTTGCTGAACGACTTGTGTACTAGCTAGAATTAACTTCACAACTATCTTGTATCAAAGTTATTGTGTGCTATATTTCATGCTTTATGTAAAATAAGAGGTATTGTAAGTTTGTAAAATATTGTATAAAAGTTTGGACGCGAAATATTATTACAATCAGTTTTTCATATAGAATTGTAGTAGTTGAATTGTATATTAGCTACTAAGTATGAACTTAACGGGTAGGTACTACCCGAATTTAAACTTATAAAACGCTAATATGAAGAAAAAACTTTTATAAATGAGTTCATATTATGCTACGAAATACTATTAACTACTCTTAATATTCTGTATGATTAACTTGTTCCATTTGACTATTTTGAAGGAAATGGCACCGACTACTCGACACACCGTGAATATGAATGAAGAGGAATTCCGTACTTTTCTAGCTTCAAACATAGCCGCAGTACAGGCTGCGCTACATACCAACAATAACCTTGGATCTGGCAGTACAGGAAATCGTGTAGGATGCACCTACAAAGAATTCACTGCTTGCAAACCTTTGGAATTTGATGGAACCGAAGGACCGATCGAATTGAAACGGTGGACCGAGAAGGTCGAATCGGTGTTTGCCATAAGTAAGTGTACTGAAGAGGACAAAGTGAAGTACGCTACGCATACCTTCACAGGTTCAGCGTTAACATGGTGGAATACCTATCTAGAGCAAGTGGGACAAGATGATGCGTACGTCAGCATTCAAGCACTTGATGAACGAGAAGTACCGTCCCAGAACCGAGGTCAATAAGCTCAAGACAGAACTTAGAGGGTTACGAACCCAAGGATTTGATATTACCACGTACGACAGATGATTCACAGAATTGTGCCTATTGTGTCCGGGAACATTCGAAGATGAGGAAGAGAAGATCGACGCGTTTGTGAAAGGATTACCGAAAATAATCCAAGAAGATATAAGTTCACACAAGCCCGCCTCCATATAACAGGCATGTAGAATGGCTCACAAACTAGTGAACCAGATTGAAGAAAGAATTAAAGAACAGACTGCTGAAGAGGCCAATGTGAAGTAAGTCAAAAGAAAGTGGGAGGAAAATAGTGATAAGAATCACCAATACAACAACAACAGCAATTACAACAATAATCGCAACAATTATCCCAACAATCGCAACATCAATCGCAACTACAACAAACGGCCCAACAACAACAACAACAACAACAACAACAACAGCAACTACAACAATCATCCCAACAACAATAATAACCGCAACAACAACAACAATCAAAAGCAGCTATGCCAAAGGTGTGAAAAGTATCACTCGGGGTTCTGCACCAAATTTTGCAACAAGTGTAAAAGAAATGGTCATAGCGCGGCGAAGTGTGAGGTCTACGGACCAGGGGTTAATAGAACAAAAGGAACAAATGGTGTCGTAACGAGTAATGGCGGAGCAAGTAGTGTCGGAGCAAGTTATGCCAATGTAGTTTGTTATAAATGTGGAAAACCGGGCCACATTATTAGAAATTGCCCGAACCAGGAGAACACGAATGGACAAGGCCGCGGAAGAGTTTTCAATATTAATGCGGCAGAGGCACAGGAAGACCCGGAGCTTGTTACGGGTACGTTTCTTATTGACAATAAATCTGCTTACGTTTTATTTGATTCGGGTGCGGATAGAAGCTATATGAGTAGAGATTTTTGTGCTAAATTAAGTTGTCCATTGACGCCTTTGGATAGTAAATTTTTACTCGAATTAGCAAATGGTAAATTAATTTCAGCAGATAATATATGTCGGAATCGAGAAATTAAACTGGTTAGCGAAACATTTAAGATTGATTTGATACCAGTAGAGTTAGGGAGTTTTGATGTGATAATCGGTATGGACTGGTTGAAAGAAGTGAAAGCAGAGATCGTTTGTTACAAAAATGCAATTCGCATTATACGAGAAAAAGGAAAACCCTTAATGGTGTACGGAGAAAAGGGCAACACGAAGCTACATCTTATTAGTAATTTGAAGGCACAAAAACTAATAAGAAAAGATTGCTATGCTGTTCTAGCACACGTCGAGAAAGTACAAACTGAAGAAAAGAGCATCAATGATGTTCCCGTCGCAAAAGAATTTCCCGATGTATTTTCGAAAGAATTACCGGGATTACCCCCACATCGATCCGTGGAATTTCAAATAGATCTTGTACCAGGAGCTGCACCAATAGCTCGTGCTCCTTACAGACTCGCACCCAGCGAGATGAAAGAACTGCAAAGCCAATTACAAGAACTTTTAGAGCGTGGTTTCATTCGACCAAGCACATCACCGTGGGGAGCTCCTGTTTTGTTTGTCAAGAAGAAAGATGGTACATTCAGGTTGTGTATCGACTACCGAGAGTTGAATAAACTTACCATCAAGAACCGCTACCCACTACCGAGAATCGACGACTTATTTGATCAACTACAAGGCTCGTCTGTTTATTCAAAGATTGACTTACGTTCCGGGTATCATCAAATGCGGGTGAAAGAAGATGATATTCCAAAGACTGCTTTCAGAACACGTTACGGTCATTACGAGTTTATGGTCATGCCGTTTGGTTTAACTAATGCACCAGCTGTGTTCATGGACCTTATGAACCGAGTGTGTGGACCATACCTTGACAAGTTTGTCATTGTTTTCATTGATGACATACTTATTTACTCAAAGAATGACCAAGAACACGGTGAACATTTGAGAAAAGTGTTAGAAGTATTAAGGAAGGAAGAATTGTACGCTAAGTTTTCAAAGTGTGCATTTTGGTTGGAAGAAGTTCAATTCCTCGGTCACATAGTGAACAAAGAAGGTATTAAGGTGGATCCGGCAAAGATAGAAACTGTTGAAAAGTGGGAAACCCCAAAAACTCCGAAGCATATACGTCAATTTTTAGGATTGGCTGGTTACTACAGAAGATTCATCCAAGATTTCTCCAAAATAGCAAAACCCTTGACTGCATTAATGCATAAAGGGAAGAAATTTGAATGGAAGGATGAACAAGAAAAGGCGTTTCAATTATTAAAGAAAAAGCTAACTACGGCACCTATATTGTCATTGCCTGAAGGGAATGATGATTTTGTGATTTATTGTGACGCATCAAAGCAAGGTCTCGGTTGTGTATTAATGCAACGAACGAAGGTGATTGCTTATGCGTCTAGACAATTGAAGATTCACGAGCAAAATTATACGACGCATGATTTGGAATTAGGCGCGGTTGTTTTTGCATTAAAGACTTGGAGGCACTACTTATATGGGGTCAAAAGTATTATATATACCGACCACAAAAGTCTTCAACACATATTTAATCAGAAACAACTGAATATGAGGCCGCGTAGGTGGATTGAATTGTTGAATGATTATGACTTTGAGATTCGTTACCACCCGGGGAAGGCAAATGTGGTAGCCGATGCCTTGAGCAGGAAGGACAGAGAACCCATTCGAGTAAAATCTATGAATATAATGATTCATAATAACCTTACTACTCAAATAAAGGAGGCGCAACAAGGAGTTTTAAAAGAAGGAAATTTAAAGGATGAAATACCCAAAGGATCGGAGCAGCATCTTAATATTCGGGAAGACGGAACCCGGTATAGGGCTGAAAGGATTTGGGTACCAAAATTTGGAGATATGAGAGAAATGGTACTTAGAGAAGCTCATAAAACCAGATAATCAATACATCCTGGAACGGGGAAGATGTACAAGGATCTCAAGAAACATTTTTGGTGGCCGGGTATGAAAGTCGATGTTGCTAAATACGTAGGAGAATGTTTGACGTGTTCTAAGGTCAAAGCTGAGCATCAGAAACCATCAGGTCTACTTCAACAACCCGAAATCCCAGAATGGAAATGGGAAAACATTACCATGGATTTCATCACTAAATTGCCAAGGACTGCAAGTGGTTTTGATACTATTTGGGTAATAGTTGATCGTCTCACCAAATCAACACACTTCCTGCCAATAAGAGAAGATGACAAGATGGAGAAGTTAGCACGACTGTATTTGAAGGAAGTCGTCTCCAGACATGGAATACCAATCTTTATTATCTCTGATAGGGATGGCAGATTTATTTCAAGATTCTGGCAGACATTACAGCAAGCATTAGGAACTAGTCTAGACATGAGTACTGCCTATCATCCACAAACTAATGGGCAGAGCAAAAGGACGATACAAACGCTTGAAGACATGCTACGAGCATGTGTTATTGATTTCGGAAACAGTTGGGATCGATATCTACCGTTAGCAGAATTTTCCTACAACAACAGCTACCATTCAAGCATTGAGATGGCGCCGTTTGAAGCACTTTATGGTAGAAAGTGCAGGTCTCCGATTTGTTGGAGTGAAGTGGGGGATAGACAGATTACGGGTCCGGAGATTATACAAGAAACTACCGAGAAGATCATCCAAATTCAACAACGGTTGAAAACCGCCCAAAGTCGACAAAAGAGCTACGCTGACATTAAAAGAAAAGATATAAAATTTGAAATTGGAGAGATGGTCATGCTTAAAGTTGCACCTTGGAAAGGCGTTGTTCGATTTGGTAAACGAGGGAAATTAAATCCAAGGTATATTGGACCATTCAAGATTATTGATCGTGTCTGACCAGTAGCTTACCGACTAGAGTTACCTCAACAACTCGCGGCTGTACATAACACTTTCCACGTCTCGAATTTGAAGAAATGTTTTGCTAAAGAAGATCTCACTATTCCATTAGATGAAATCCAAATCAACGAAAAACTCCAATTCATCGAAGAACCCGTCGAAATAATGGATCGTGAGGTTAAAAGATTAAGCAAAACAAGATACCAATTGTTAAGTTCGATGGAATGCTCGTAGAGGACCCGAGTTCACCTGGGAGCGTGAATATCAGATGAAGAAGAAATACCCACATCTATTTCCAGAAGATTCGTCAACACCTTCAACAGCTTAAAATTTCGGGACGAAATTTATTTAACGGGTAAGTACTGTAGTGACCCGAACTTTTCCATGTTTATATATATTAATTGAGATTGATATTTACATGATTAAATTTTTCCAACATGTTAAGCAATCAAACTTGTTAAGACTTGATTAATTGAAATATGTTTCATATAGACAATTGACCACCCAAGTTGACCGGCGATTCACGAACGTTAAAACTTGTAAAAACGACATGACGATATATATATGGATATACATATGGTTAACATGAGATTATGATAAGTAAGTATCTCCATAAGTATATTAACGATGAGTTATATACATATAAACAAGACTACTAACTTAAGGATTTCGAAACGAGACATATATGTAACGATTATCGTTGTAACGACATTTAAATGTATATATATCATATTAAGATATATTAATATATCATAATATCATGATAATATAATAATTTAACATCTCATTAGATATAATAAACAATGGGTTAACAACATTAATTGAGATCGTTAACTTAAAGGTTTCAAAACAATACTTACATGTAACGACTAACGATGACTTAACGACTCAGTTAAAATGTATATACATGTAGTGTTTTAATATGTATTTATACACTTTTGAAAGACTTCAATACACTTATCAAAATACTTCTACTTAACAAAAATGCTTACAATTACATCCTCGTTCAGTTTCATCAACAATTCTACTCGTATGCACCCGTATTCGTACTCGTACAATACACAGATTTTAGATGTATGTACTATTGGTATATACACTCTAATGATCAGCTCTTAGCAGCCCATGTGAGTCACCTAACACATGTGGGAACCATCATTTGGAAACTAGCATGAAATATCTCATAAAATTACAAAAATATGAGTAATCATTCATGACTTATTTACATGAAAACAAAATTACATATCCTTTATATCTAATCCATACACCAACGACCAAAAACACCTACAAACACTTTCATTCTTCAATTTTCTTCATCTAATTGATCTCTCTCAAGTTCTATCTTCAAGTTCTAAGTGTTCTTCATATATTCTACAAGTTCTAGTTATATAAAATCAAGAATACTTTCAAGTTTGCTAGCTCACTTCCAATCTTGTAAGGTGATCATCCAACCTCAAGAAATCTTTGTTTCTTATAGTAGGTTATCATTCTAATACAAGGTAATAATCATATTCAAACTTTGGTTCAATTTCTATAACTATAACAATCTTATTTCAAGTGATGATCTTACTTGAACTTGTTTTCGTGTCATGATTCTGCTTCAAGAACTTCGAGCCATCCAAGGATCCGTTGAAGCTAGATCCATTTTTCTATTTTCCAGTAGGTTTATCCAAGGAACTTAAGGTAGTAATGATGTTCATAACATCATTCGATTCATACATATAAAGCTATCTTATTCGAAGGTTTAAACTTGTAATCACTAGAACATAGTTTAGTTAATTCTAAACTTGTTCGCAAACAAAAGTTAATCCTTCTAACTTGAATTTTAAAATCAACTAAACACATGTTCTATATCTATTTGATATGCTAACTTAATGATTTAAAACCTGGAAACACGAAAAACACCGTAAAACCGGATTTACGCCGTCGTAGTAACACCGCGGGCTGTTTTGGGTTAGTTAATTAAAAACTATGATAAACTTTGATTTAAAAGTTGTTATTGTTAGAAAATGATTTTTATTATGAACATGAAACTATATCCAAAAATTATGGTTAAACTCAAAGTGGAAGTATGTTTTCTAAAATGGTCATCTAGACGTCGTTCTTTCGACTGAAATGACTACCTTTACAAAAATGACTTGTAACTTATTTTTCTGACTATAAACCTATACTTTTTCTGTTTAGATTCATAAAATAGAGTTCAATATGAAACCATAGCAATTTGATTCACTCAAAACGGATTTAAAATGAAGAAGTTATGGGTAAAACAAGATTGGATAATTTTTCTCATTTTAGCTACGTGAAAATTGGTAACAAATCTATTCCAACCATAACTTAATCAACTTGTATTGTATATTATGTAATCTTGAGATACCATAGACACGTATACAATGTTTCGACCTATCATGTTGACACATCTATATATATTTCGGAACAACCATAGACACTCTATATGTGAATGTTGGAGTTAGCTATACAGGGTTGAGGTTGATTCCAAAATATATATAGTTTGAGTTGTGATCAATACTGAGATACGTATACACTGGGTCGTGGATTGATTCAAGATAATATTTATCGATTTATTTCTGTACATCTAACTGTGGACAACTAGTTGTAAGTTACTAACGAGGACAGCTGACTTAATAAACTTAAAACATCAAAATATATTAAAAGTGTTGTAAATATATTTTGAACATACTTTAATATATATGTATATATTGTTATAGGTTCGTGAATCAACAGTGGCCAAGTCTTACTTCTCGGCGAAGTAAAAATCTGTGAAAGTGAGTTATAGTCCCACTTTTAAAATCTAATATTTTTGGGATGAGAATACATGTAGGTTTTATAAATGATTTACAAAATAGACACAAGTACGTGAAACTACATTCTATGGTTGAATTATCGAAATCGAATATGCCCCTTTTTATTAAGTCTGGTAATCTAAGAATTAGGGAACAGACACCCTAATTGACGCGAATCCTAAAGATAGATCTATTGGGCCTAACAAACCCCATCCAAAGTACCGGATGCTTTAGTACTTCGAAATTTATATCATATCCGAAGGGTGTCCCGGAATGATGGGGATATTCTTATATATGCATCTTGTTAATGTCGGTTACCAGGTGTTCACCATATGAATGATTTTTATCTCTATGTATGGGATGTGTATTGAAATATGAAATCTTGTGGTCTATTGTTACGATTTGATATATATAGGTTAAACCTATAACTCACCAACATTTTTGTTGACGTTTAAAGCATGTTTATTCTCAGGTGAATATTAAGAGCTTCCGCTGTTGCATACTAAAATAAGGACAAGATTTGGAGTCCATGTTTGTATGATATTGTGTAAAAACTGCATTCAAGAAACTGATTTCGATGTAACATATTTGTATTGTAAACCATTATGTAATGGTCGTGTGTAAACAGGATATTTTAGATTATCATTATTTGATAATCTACGTAAAGCTTTTTTAAACCTTTATTTATGAAATAAAGGTTATGGTTTGTTTTAAAAATGAATGCAGTCTTTGAAAAACGTCTCATATAGAGGTCAAAACCTCGCAACGAAATCAATTAATATGGAACATTTTTAATCAATAAGAACGGGACATTTCAATATAAGTAGTGCCTCCAAGTCTTTAATGCAAAAACAACCGCGCCTAATTCCAAATCATGCGTCGTATAATTCTGTTCGTGAATCTTCAATTGTCTAGACTCATAAGCAATTACTTTCGTTCGTTGCATTAATACACAACCGAGACCTTACTTTAAGGCGTCACAATATATCACAAAATCATCATTCCCTTCAGGTAATGACAATATAGGTGTCGTAGTTAACTGTTTATTTAACAATTGAAACGCTTTCTCTTGTTCATCTTTCCATTCAAATTTCTCCACTTTATGCGTTAATGCAGTCAAGGGTTTTGCTATTCTGGAAAAGTCTTGGATGAACCTTCTGTAGTAATCAGCTAGTCCTAAAAACTGGCGTATGTGTTTCGGAGTTTTCGGGGTTTCCCACTTTTCAACGGTTTCAATCTTTGCTGGATCCACCTGAATACCTTCTTTGTTCACTATGTGACCGAGGAATTGAACTTCTTGCAACCAAAATGCACACTTTGAAAACTTAGTGTACAGTTTTTCTTTTCGCAGCAACTCTAGCACTTTTCTCAAATGTTCTTCGTGCTCTTGATCATTCTTCGAGTAAATAAGTATGTCATCGATGAAAACAATGACAAACTTGTCAAGATATGACCCACACACTTGGTTCATGAGGTCCATGAACATAGCTGGTGCATTAGTCAATCCAAACGGCATAACCATAAACTCGTAATGACCGTAACGCGTCCTAAAAGCAGTCTTTGGAATATCATCCTCCTTCACCCGCATTTGATGATATCCAGAACGTAAATCGATCTTCGAATAAACAGACGAGTCTTGTAGTTGATCAAATAAGTCATCGATTCTCGGTAGTGGGTAGTGGTTCTTGATGGTAAGTTTGTTCAACTCTCGGTAGTCGATACACAACCTGAATGTACCATCTTTCTTCTTGACAAACAAAACAGGAGATTCCCATGGTGATGTGCTTGGTCGAATGAAATCATGCTCTAAAAGTTCCTGTAACTGACTTTGTAATTCTTTCATTTCGCTGGGTGCGAGTCTGTATGGAGCACGAGCTATTGGTGCAGCTCCTGGTACAAGGTCTATTTGAAATTCAACGGATCGATGTGGGGGTAATCCCGGTAATTCTTTCGGAAATACATCGGGAAATTCTTTTGCGACGGGAACATCACTGATGTTCTTTTCTTCAGGTTTAACTTCCTCGATGTGTGCTAGAATGACGTAACAACCTTTTCTTATTAGTTTTTGCGCCTTCAAACTACTAATAAGATTTAATTTCACGTTGTTCTTTTCTCCGTACACCATTAAAGGTTTTCCTTTTTCACGCATAATGCGAATCACATTTTTGTAACAAACGACCTCTGCTCTCACCTTTTTCAACCAGTCCATGCCAATTATTACATCAAAACTCCCTAACTCGACTGGTATTAAATCAGTTTTAAATACTTCATCCCCCAGTTTAATTTCTCTCTCCCGACATATATTATCTGCTGAAATTAATTTACCGTTTGCTAATTCGAGTAAAGATTTACTATCCAAAGGCGTCAATGGGCAACTTAATTTAGCACAAAATTCTCTACTCATATAGCTTCTATCCGCACCCGAATCAAATAAAACATAAGCAGATTTATCGTCAATAAGAAACGTACCCGTAACAAGCTCCGGGTCTTCCTGTGCTTCTGCCGCATTAATATTGAAAACTCTTCCACGAACCTGCCCATTAGTATTCCCCTGATTCCGGAAATTTCTAATAATGTGGCCCGGTTTTCCACATTTATAACAAACAGCGTTGGTATTACTTGCTCCGACACTATTCGTTTCGGCATTACTTGTTCCGACATTATTTGTTCCTTTAGTTCTGTTAAACTTTGGTCCATAGACCTCACACTTTGTCGTGCTATGACCATTTCTTTTACACCTGTTGCAAAATGTTGTGCAAAACCCCTGATGATTTTCTTCACACCTATGACATGGCTGTTTTTGGTTTTTGTTACTGTTGTTGTTATTGAGGTTGTTATTGGGATTGTTATTGTTGTTGAAACGGTTGTTGTAGTTGTTGTTGTTGTTGGGATGTTTGTTGTAGTTATTTTTAGGATTGCGGTTATTGTTGCGATTGTTGTTACGGTTGTTGGGATAGTTGTTGCGATTGTGGTTATAATTGTTGTTGTTGTTGTACTGGTGACTCTTGTCACCGTTTTCCTCCCACTTCCTCTTGAGTTGTTTCATGTTGGTTTCTTCGGCCGCCTGCTCTTTAATTCTTCCCTCAATCTGATTTATGAGTTTATGAGCCATTCGACTTGCATTCTGTATAAAAGCGGGCTCGTGTGAACTCACATCTTCTTGAATCCTTACTGGTAACCCTTTTACAAACGCGTCAATCTTCCCTTCTTCATCTTCGAATGCTCCCAGACACAATAGGCGCAACTCTGTGAATCGTCGTTCATATGTGGTAACGTCGAACCCTTGTGTTCGTAACTCTCTAAGTTCTGCCTTGAGTTTATTGACTTCGTTTCTAGGACGGTACTGCTCGTTCATCAATTGCTTGAATGCTGACCACGGTAGTGCGTAAGCAGCATTTTGTCCTACCTGTTCAAGATAGGTGTTCCACCACGTTAACGCAGTACCTGTGAAGGTATGCATAGCGTACTTAACTTTGTCCTCTTCAGTACACTTACTTATGGGAAACACCGATTCGACTTTCTCGGTCCACTGTTTCAATCCAATTGGTCCTTCGGTTCCATCAAATTCCAAAGGTTTGCAGGCAGTGAATTCTTTGTAGGAGCATTCTACACGATTTCTTGCGCCGTTAGCTGCATTGCTAGATTCAGAGTTATTGTTGGTATGTAACGCAGCCTGTACTGTGGCTATGTTTGCAGCAAGAAAGGTACGAAATTCCTCTTCGCTCATATTCATGGTGTGTCGAGTAGTCGGTGCCATTTCCTTCAAAATAGCCAACTGAATCGAGTTAATCATATAGAATATTAAGAGTAGTCAATAGTATTTCGTAGTAAAATATGAACTCGTTTATAAAAGCTTTTTCTTCTTATTAGCGTTTTATAAGTTTAAATTCGGGTACTAACTACCCGTTAAGTTCATACTTAGTAGCTAATATACAATTCAACTACTACAATTCCATATGAAAATCTGATTATAATAATATATCACATATAAATATTCTTCAAACTTACAACATCGCTATATTACATATAACATGAAATATAGTACACTTTAATACAGGACAGTTTGAAGATAAATCTAGTTAATACGCAAGTTGTTCAGCAAAGGAAATAAAGGCACGTAATTCATAAGTCCAGAAACAAGTCATGCATTCTGGTTTTACTAAGACGACTTCCCATCCTTGGTCTTGTGGAAAATAACCGTTATGACCATTGGCTAGGTAGCATGTTGTAATGTCGTCAAAAGGACGAGGGTTTCGTAATGTCCAACAGCCCCGTAATAATCTAAAAACCTTGTTTCTCACCCCAACTACTGAATCCGTCACTTGTGGGAAGGTTTTATTTAAAAGTTGCAATCAAATGTTCTTTTTCTCACTTTGGTAAGAAGCGAACATCACTAACCCGTAAGCATAACATGCTTCTTTATGTTGCATGTTAGAAGCTCTTTCTAATTCACGAAATCCTATGTTGGGATATGTTGAGTCAAAATAGGTTCTTAACCCGTAGCGTAAAATTGCATTTGGGTTCCCCGCATTTAATGCTTTAAAGAAAACACGTTGTAACTTACGGTCTCCCCAATGTGATATACCCCACCTATCAAAGGAAAGCCTTTTATAAACTAAGGCATTTCTGGAAAGTCTTTCAAATGTTTGACAAGTTAATTTCGCCATAACTAAATGTGCTGATGAATTCTGACCGACTCTAGACAAGATTTCCTCAATCATATCCTCTGGTAGGTCTTCTAAAATATTCGGTTGTCTACCCTTAAAGTCCATTTTGTTTTTATACTGTAAAATAGACAAGGATTAGATTCGTAAAAGATAATTAACAAACAATACAAGCAATTTTTACATAGAACATAAAAGTACAAGCACACTACAATACATATAATACACAACATGATTACAACCTTCTAATCTGAATCACTAGTTTCTTCTTCTTCGGACTTGGTTCGTTTTCCTAATTTTCTAGGAATATATGGTGTTCCTCTAATACGAGCCGTCGTTTTCCATAATGGTTTAGAAAAACCTGGTGGTTTAGAGGTTCCCGGGTCATTGTTACATTTTAGGAAATACGGATGTTGTCGATACATATAAAGTTCATCGGGGTTGGAATCGGGTTTCTCTATTTTTATACCTTTTCCCTTATTATTTTCTTTCGCTTTATTAAATTGGGTCGAGGTAATTTCTATAACATCATCGGAATCCTCATCGGGATCCGATTCATCGGAAAATTGGTAATCTTCCCAATATTTTGCTTCCTCGGCGGAAACACCATTGGTTGAGGATTTTCTTTTATTTAATCGATTTACTATAGGTATCAATATTTCTTCTTCCGGAACCTCTTCTTCTTCTGGTTCCTCCTCTTTCGATTCATCCTCTTCTGGTTCCTCTTCTTTCGGTTCCTCCTCTTCCGGTTCCTCTTCGGGAATTTGTGAATCTTCCCAAAATATATTCGACTCTTCATTATTATTAGGTGAATCAATAGAATTTGTACTAGAGGTAGACATCTATCACACAATATCAAACACGTTAAGAGATTAATATATCACGTAATATTTATATGTTAATAATATATAGTTTCCAACAAAAAAAAATGTTAAGCAATCGTTTTTGAAGAAAAACACAGTCGAAGTCCAGACTCACTAATGCATCCTAACAAACTCGATAAGACACACTAATGCAATTTTCTAGTTCTCTAAGACCAATGCTCGGATACCAACTGAAATGTCCCGTTCATATTGATTATAAAAGTTCCATATTAATTGATTTCGTCGCGAGGTTTTGACCTCTACATGAGACGTTTTTCAAAGACTGCATTCATTTTTAAAACAACCATAACCTTTATTTTATCTATAAAGGTTTAAAAAGTATTACGTAGATTATCAAATAATGATAATCTAAAATATACCGTTTACACACGACCATTACATAATGGTTTACAATAAGAATATATTACATCAAAAATAAGTTTCTTGAATGCAGTTTTTACATAATATCATACAAGCATGGACTCCAAATCTTGTCCTTATTTTAGTATGCAACAGCGAAAGCTCTTAATAATCACCTGAGAATAAACATGCTTAAAACGTAAACAAAAATGTTGGTGAGTTATAGGTTTAACCTATATATTATCAAATCATAATAATAGACCACAAGATTTCATATTTCAATATACATCCCATACATAGAGATAAAAATCATTCATATGGTGAACACCTGGTAACCGACATTAACAAGATGCATATAAGAATATCCCCTATCATTCCGGGAAATCCTTCGGACATGATAAAAATGAATTCGAAGTACTAAAGCATCCGGTACTTTGAATGGGGTTCGTTAGGCCCAATAGATCTATCTTTAGGATTCACATCAATTAGTAGATCGGTTTACTAATTCTTAGGCTACCAAGCAAAAGGGGCATATTCGGCTTCGATCATTCACCCATATAATGTAGTTTCATTTACTTGTGTCTATTTCGTAAAACATTTATAAAACTGCATGTATTCTCATCCCAAAATATTAGATTTTAAAAGTGGGACTATAACTCACTTTCACAGATTTTTACTTCGTCGGGAAGTAAGACTTGGCCACTGGTCGATTCACGAACCTATAAAAAATATGTACATATATAGTACTTTTATGTTCCATGTAAAAATTGCTTGTATTGTTTGTTAATTATCTTTTACGAATCTAATTCTTGTCTATTTTACAGTATAAAAACAAAATGGAAGTTAAGGGTAGACAACCGAATATTTTAGAAGACCTACCAGAGGATATGATTGAGGAAATCTTGTTTAGAGTCGGCCAGAATTCATCAGCACATTTAGTTATGGCGAAATTAACTTGTCAAACATTTGAAAGACTTTCCAGAAATGCCTTAGTTTATAAAAGGCTTTCCTTTGATAGGTGGGGTATATCACATTGGGGAGACCGTAAGTTACGCCGTGTTTTCTTTAAAGCGTTAAATGCGGAGAACCCAAATACAATTTTATGCTACGGGTTAAGAACCTATTTTGACTCAACATATCCCAACATAGGATTTCGTGAGTTAGAAAGAGCTTCTAACATGCAACATAAAGAAGCATGTTATACTTACGGGTTAGTGATGTTCGCTTCTTACCAAAGTGAGGAAAATAACGTCGGATTACAACTTTTAAATAAAATTTTCCCACAAGTGACGAATTCAGTAGTTGGGGTGAGAAACAAGGTTTTTAGATTATTACGGGGTTGTTGGACATTACGAAACCCTCGTCCTTTTGATGACGTTACAACATGCTGCCTAACCAATGGTCATAACTGTAGTGACCCGAAATTTTCCATGTTTATATATATTAATTGAGATTGATATTTACATGATTAAATGTTTCCAACATGTTAAGTAATCAAACTTGTTAAGACTTGATTAATTGAAATATGTTTCATATAGACAATTGACCACCCAAGTTGATCGGTGATTCACGAACGTTAAAACTTGTAAAAACTATATGATGACATATATATGTATATATATATATATATAGTTAACATGATACTATGATAAGAAAACATATCATAAAGTATATTAACAATGAACTACATATGTAAAAACAAGACTACTAACTTAATGATTTTTAAACGAGACATATATGTAACGATTATCGTTGTAAAGACATTTAATGTATATATATCATATTAAGAGATATTCATACATGATAATATCATGATAATATAATAATTTAAAATCTCATTTGATATTATAAACATTGGGTTAACAACATTTAACAAGATCGTTAACCTAAAGGTTTCAAAACAACACTTACATGTAACGACTAACGATGACTTAACGACTCAGTTAAAATGTATATACATGTAGTGTTTTAATATGTATTTATATACTTTTTATAGACTTCAATACACTTATCAAAATACTTCTACTTAACAAAAATGCTTACAATTACATCCTCGTTCAGTTTCATCAACAATTCTACTCGTATGCACCCGTATTCGTACTCGTACAATACGCAGCTTTTAGATGTATGTACTATTGGTATATACACTCCAATGATCAGCTCTTAGCAGCCCATGTGAGTCACCTAACACATGTGGGAACCATCATTTGGCAACTAGCATGAAATATCTCATAAAATTACAAAAATATGAGTAATCATTCATGACTTATTTACATGAAAACAAAATTACATATCCTTTATATCTAATCCATACACCAACGACCAAAAACACCTACAAACACTTTCATTCTTCAATTTTCTTCATCTAATTGATCTCTCTCAAGTTCTATCTTCAAGTTCTAAGTGTTCTTCATAAATTCCAAAAGTTCTATTTTCATAAAATCAAGAATACTTTCAAGTTTGCTAGCTCACTTCCAATCTTGTAAGGTGATCATCCAACCTCAAGAAATCTTTGTTTCTTACAGTAGGTTATCATTCTAATACAAGGTAATAATCATATTCAAACTTTGGTTCAATTTCTATAACTATAACAATCTTATTTCAAGTGATGATCTTACTTGAACTTGTTTTCGTGTCATGATTCTGCTTCAAGAACTTCGAGCCATCCAAGGATCCATTGAAGCTAGATCCATTTTTCTCTTTTCCAGTAGGTTTATCCAAGGAAATTAAGGTAGTAATGATGTTCATAACATCATTCAATTCATACATATAAAGCTATCTTATTCGAAGGTTTAAACTTGTATCACTAGAACATAGTTTAGTTAATTCTAAACTTGTTCGCAAACAAAAGTTAATCCTTCTAACTTGAATTTTAAAATCAACTAAACACATGTTCTATATCTATATGATATGCTAACTTAATGATTTAAAACCTGGAAACACGAAAAACACCGTAAAACCGGATTTACGCCGTCGTAGTAACACCGCGGGCTGTTTTGGGTTAGTTAATTAAAAACTATGATAAACTTTGATTTAAAAGTTTTTATTCTGGGAAAATGATTTTTATTATGAACATGAAACTATATCCAAAAATTATGGTTAAACTCAAAGTGGAAGTATGTTTTCTAAAATGGTCATCTAGACGTCGTTCTTTCGACTGAAATGACTACCTTTACAAAAACGACTTGTAACTTATTTTTCCGACTATAAACCTATACTTTTTCTGTTTAGATTCATAAAATAGAGTTCAATATGAAACCATAGCAATTTGATTCACTCAAAACGGATTTAAAATGAAGAAGTTATGGGTAAAACAAGATTGGATAATTTTTCTCATTTTAGCTACGTGAAAATTGGTAACAAATCTATTCCAACCATAACTTAATCAACTTGTATTGTATATTATGTAATCTTGAGATACCATAGACACGTATACAATGTTTCGACCTATCATGTTGACACATCTATATATATTTCGGAACAACCATAGACACTCTATATGTGAATGTTGGAGTTAGCTATACAGGGTTGAGGTTGATTCCAAAATATATATAGTTTGAGTTGTGATCAATACTGAGATACGTATACACTGGGTCGTGGATTGATTCAAGATAATATTTATCGATTTATTTCTGTACATCTAACTGTGGACAACTAGTTATAGGTTACTAACGAGAACAGCTGACTTAATAAACTTAAAACATCAAAATATATTAAAAGTGTTGTAAATATATTTTGAACATACTTTGATATATATGTATATATTGTTATAGGTTCGTGAATCAACCAGTGGCCAAGTCTTACTTCCCGACGAAGTAAAATCTGTGAAAGTGAGTTATAGTCCCACTTTTAAAATTTAATATTTTTGGGATGAGAATACATGCAGGTTTTATAAATGATTTACAAAATAGACACAAGTACGTGAAACTACATTCTATGGTTGAATTATCGAAATCGAATATGCCCCTTTTTATTAAGTCTGGTAATCTAAGAATTAGGGAACAGACACCCTAATTGACGCGAATCCTAAAGATAGATCTATTGGGCCTAACAAACCCCATCCAAAGTACCGGATGCTTTAGTACTTCGAAATTTATATCATATCCGAAGGGTGTCCCGGAATGATGGGGATATTCTTATATATGCATCTTGTTATTGTCGGTTACCAGGTGTTCACCATATGAATGATTTTTATCTCTATGTATGGGATGTGTATTGAAATATGAAATCTTGTGGTCTATTGTTACGATTTGATATATATAGGTTAAACCTATAACTCACCAACATTTTTGTTGACGTTTAAAACATGTTTATTCTCAGGTGAATATTAAGAGCTTCCGCTGTTGCATACTAAAATAAGGACAAGATTTGGAGTCCATGTTTGTATGATATTGTGTAAAAACTGCATTCAAGAAACTGATTTCGATGTAACATATTTGTATTGTAAACCATTATGTAATGGTCGTGTGTAAACAGGATATTTTAGATTATCATTATTTGATAATCTACGTAAAGCTTTTTAAACCTTTATTTATGAAATAAAGGTTATGGTTTGTTTTAAAAATGAATGCAGTCTTTGAAAAACGTCTCATATAGAGGTCAAAACCTCGCAACGAAATCAATTAATATGGAACGTTTTTAATCAATAAGAACGGGACATTTCAGTTGGTATCCGAGCGTTGGTCTTAGAGAACCAGAAAATTTGCATTAGTGTGTCTTATCGAGTTTGTTAGGATGCATTAGTGAGTCTGGACTTCGACCGTGTTTTCTTTAAAAATGATTGCTTAACATTTTTGTTGGAAACTATATATGTTTAACATATGAATATTATGTGATATATTAATCTCTTAACGTGTTTGATATTATGTGATAGATGTCTACCTCTAGAACAAGTCCCATTGACTCACCTAATAATAATGAAGAGTCAAATGTAAATTGGAATGATTTGTGGACTGATTCACAAGTTCCCGAAGAGGAACCGGAAGAAGAGTCAGAACCGGAAGAAGAATCGGAACCGGAAGAAGAATCGGAACCGGATGAAGAAATAGAACCGGTGGGGGAAATAATAAAACGGTTAAGTAAAAGAAAATCCTCAACCAACCGACCAAAGTTAATTATGGTCAATGGTGTTTCCGCCAAGGAAGCAAAATATTGGGAGGATTACCAATTCTCCGAGGAATCGGATTCCGACGAGAATTCCGATGATGTTATAGAAATTACCCCAACTGAATTTAAAAAGGCAAAAGAAAATAATAAGGGAAAGGGCATAAAAATAGAGAAATCTAATTCCAACCCCGATGAACTTTATATGTATCGTCAACCCCCGAAGTCCTTAAGTTGTAACAATGACCCGGGAACCTCTAAACCACCAGGTTTTTCTAAACCAATGTGGACAACGACGGCTCGTATTAGGGGAACATCATATATCCCTAGAAACTTGGCAAAACGAACCAAAACCGAAGAAGAAGAAATGAGCGAGTCGGAATAAGATAGTTGTATTCGTGTGGTGTAATATATGTAATATAGTGTTCTTATGCTTTATGATATATGTAAAAATTGCTTGTATTAATAAGTATTTTTTTATGAATCTAACTCTTGTCTATTTTACAGTTTAAAAACACAAAATGGATAGACAACCCAATATTTTAAGAGACCTACCCGGAGACATGATTGATGAAATCTTGTCTAAAGTCGGCCAGAATTCTTCGGCACAACTATTTAAGGCGAGATCAGTTTGTAAGACATTCGAAGAACGTTCCAAGAATGTCTTGGTTTATAAGAGACTTTCGTTTGAAAGATGGGGGATATCACATTGGGAAACCCATAAGTTACGATGTGTTTACTTTGACGCATATATTGCGGGGAACCCAAATGCTATTTTACGCAACGGGTTAAGAAATTATTTTGACTCAATATATCCGAATATTGGACTTCGTGATTTAGAAAAAGCGGCTAACATGCAACATAAAGAAGCATGTTATGCTTACGGATTAGTAATGTTCGCTTCTCACCAAAGTGAGAACAAGAACATCGGGCTACAACTATTAAACAAAACGTTTCCACAAGTGACGGAGTCGGTAATTGGGGTAAGAAATGAGGTTTTTAGATTATTACGGGACTGTTGGACATTACGTAACCCTCGTCCCTTTGATGACGTTACAACACACTGTCTTATCAACGGCTATAACGGTTATGTTGCACAAGACCAAGGATGGGAAGTAGTCCTAGTAAAACCAGAATGCATGACTTGTTTCTGGACGTATGAATTACGTGTCTTTATTGCCTTTGCTGAACGACTTGTGTACTAGCTAGAATTGTCTTCACAACTATCTTGTATCAAAGTTATTGTGTGCTATATTTCATGCTTTATGTAAAATAAAAGGTATTGTAAGTTTGTAAAATATTGTATAAAAGTTTGAACGCGAAATATTATTATAATCAGTTTTTCATATAGAATTGTAGTAGTTGAATTGTATATTAGCTACTAAGTATGAACTTAACGGGTAGGTACTACCCGAATTTAAACTTATAAAACGCTAATATGAAGAAAAAGCTTTTATAAATGAGTTCATATTATGCTACGAAATACTATTAACTACTCTTAATATTCTGTATGATTAACTTGTTCCATTTAACTATTTTGAAGGAAATGGCACCGACTACTCGACACACCGTGAATATGAATGAAGAGGAATTCCGTACTTTTCTAGCTTCAAACATAGCCGCAGTACAGGCTGCGCTACATACCAACAATAACCTTGGATCTAGCAGTACAGGAAATCGTGTAGGATGCACCTACAAAGAATTCAATGCCTGCAAACCTTTGGAATTTGATGGAACCGAAGGACCGATCGGATTGAAACGGTGGACCGAGAAGGTTGAATCGGTGTTTGCCATAAGTAAGTGTACTGAAGAGGACAAAGTGAAGTACGCTACACATACCTTCACAGGTTCTGCGTTAACATGGTGGAATACCTATCTAGAGCAAGTGGGACAAGATGATGCGTACGCACTACCGTGGTCAGCATTCAAGCACTTGATGAACGAGAAGTACCGTCCCAGAACCGAGGTCAATAAGCTCAAGACAGAACTTAGAGGGTTACGAACCCAAGGATTTGATATTACCACGTACGAAAGACGATTCACAGAATTGTGCCTATTGTGTCCTGGAGCATTCGAAGATGAGGAAGAGAAGATCGACGCGTTTGTGAAAGGATTACCGGAAAGAATCCAAGAAGATATAAGTTCACACGAGCCCGCCTCCATACAACAGGCATGTAGAATGGCTCACAAACTAGTGAACCAGATTGAAGAAAGAATTAAAGAACAGACTGCCGAAGAGGCCAATGTGAAGCAAGTCAAAAGAAAGTGGGAGGAAAATGGTGATAAGAATCACCAATACAACAACAACAGCAATTACAACAATAATCGCAACAATTATCCCAACAATCGCAACATCAATCGCAACTACAACAAACGGCCCAACAACAACAACAACAACAACAGCAACTACAACAATCATCCCAACAACAATAATAACCGCAACAACAACAACAATCAGAAGCAGCTATGCCAAAGGTGTGAAAAGAATCACTCGGGGTTCTGCACCAAATTTTGCAACAAGTGTAAAAGAAATGGTCATAGCGTGGAGAAGTGTGAGGTCTACGGACCAGGGGTTAATAGAACGAAAGGAACAAATGGTGTCGGAACGAGTAATGGCGGAGCAAGTAGTGTCGGAGCAAGTTATGCCAATGTAGTTTGTTATAAATGTGGAAAACCAGGCCACATTATTAGAAATTGCCCGAACCAGGAGAACACGAATGGACAAGGCCGTGGAAGAGTTTTCAATATTAATGCGGTAGAGGCACAGGAAGACCCGGAGCTTGTTACGGGTACGTTTCTTATTGACAATAAATCTGCTTACGTTTTATTTGATTCGGGTGCGGATAGAAGCTATATGAGTAGAGATTTTTGTGCTAAATTAAGTTGTCCATTGATGCCTTTGGATAGTAAATTTTTACTCGAATTAGCAAATGGTAAATTAATTTCAGCAGATAATATATGTCGGAATCGAGAAATTAAACTGGTTAGCGAAACATTTAAGGTTGATTTGATACCAGTAGAGTTAGGGAGTTTTGATGTGATAATCGGTATGGACTGGTTGAAAGAAGTGAAAGCGGAGATCGTTTGTTACAAAAATGCAATTCGCATTATACGAGAAAAAGGAAAACCCTTAATGGTGTACGGAGAAAAGGGCAACACGAAGCTACATCTTATTAGTAATTTGAAGGCATAAAAACTAATAAGAAAAGGTTGCTATGCTGTTCTAGCACACGTCGAGAAAGTACAAACTGAAGAAAAGAGCATCAATGATGTTCCCATTGCAAAAGAATTTCACGATGTATTTCCGAAAGAATTACCCGGATTACCCCCACATCGATCCGTTGAATTTCAAATAGATCTTGTACCAGGAGCTGCACCAATAGCTCGTGCTCCTTACAGACTCGCACCCAGCGAGATGAAAGAACTGCAAAGCCAATTACAAGAACTTTTAGAGCGTGGTTTCATTCGACCAAGCACATCACCGTGGGGAGCTCCTGTTTTGTTTGTCAAGAAGAAAGATGGTACATTCAGGTTGTGTACCGACTACCGAGAGTTGAACAAACTTACCATCAAGAACCGCTACCCACTACCGAGAATCGACGACTTATTTGATCAACTACAAGGCTCGTCTGTTTATTCAAAGATTGACTTACGTTCCGGGTATCATCAAATGCGGGTGAAAGAAGATGATATTCCAAAGACTGCTTTCAGAACACGTTACGGTCATTACGAGTTTATGGTCATGCCGTTTGGTTTAACTAATGCACCAGCTGTGTTCATGGACCTTATGAACCGAGTGTGTGGACCATACCTTGACAAGTTTGTCATTGTTTTCATTGATGACATACTTATTTACTCAAAGAATGACCAAGAACACGGTGAACATTTGAGAAAGGTGTTAGAAGTATTGAGGAAGGAAGAATTGTACGCTAAGTTTTCAAAGTGTGCATTTTGGTTGGAAGAAGTTCAATTCCTCGGTCACATAGTGAACAAAGAAGGTATTAAGGTAGATCCGGCAAAGATAGAAACTGTTGAAAAGTGGGAAACCCCGAAAACTCCGAAACACATACGCCAGTTTTTAGGACTAGCTGGTTACTACAGAAGGTTCATCCAAGAGTTTTCCAGAATAGCAAAACCCTTGACTGCATTAACGCATAAAGGGAAGAAATTTGAATGGAATAATGAACAAGAGAAAGCGTTTCAGTTATTGAAGAAAAAGCTAACTACGGTACCTATATTGTCATTGCCTGAAGGGAATGATGATTTTGTGATTTATTGTGATGCATCAAAGCAAGGTCTCGGTTGTGTATTAATGCAACGAATGAAGGTGATTGCTTATACGTCTAGACAATTGAAGATTCACGAAAAAAATTATACGACGCATGATTTGGAATTAGGCGCGGTTGTTTTTGCATTAAAGACTTGGAGGCACTACTTATATGGGGTCAAAAGTATTATATATACCGACCACAAAAGTCTTCAACACATATTTAATCAGAAACAACTGAATATGAGGCAGCGTAGGTGGATTGAATTATTGAATGATTACGACTTTGAGATTCGTTACCACCCGGGGAAGGCAAATGTGGTAGCCGATGCCTTGAGCAGGAAGGACAGAGAACCCATTCGAGTAAAATCTATGAATATAATGATTCATAATAACATTACTACTCAAATAAAGGAGGCGCAACAAGGAGTTTTAAAAGAGGGAAATTTAAAGGATGAAATACCCAAAGGATCGGAGAAGCATCTTAATATTCGGGAAGACGGAACCCGGTATAGGGCTGAAAGGATTTGGGTACCAAAATTTGGAGATATGAGAGAAATGGTACTTAGAGAAGCTCATAAAACCAGATACTCAATACATCCTGGAACAGGGAAGATGTACAAGGATCTCAAGAAACATTTTTGGTGGCTGGGTATGAAAGCCGATGTTGCTAAATACGTAGGAGAATGTTTGACGTGTTCTAAGGTCAAAGCTGAGCATCAGAAACCATCAGGTCTACTTCAACAACCCGAAATCCCGGAATGGAAATGGGAAAACATTACCATGGATTTCATCACTAAATTGCCAAGGACTGCAAGTGGTTTTGATACTATTTGGGTAATAGTTGATCGTCTCACCAAATCAGCACACTTCCTACCAATAAGAGAAGATGACAAGATGGAGAAGTTAGCACGACTGTATTTGAAGGAAGTCGTCTCCAGACATGGAATACCAATCTCTATTATCTCTGATAGGGATGGCAGATTTATTTCAAGATTCTGGCAGACATTACAGCAAGCATTAGGAACTCGTCTAGACATGAGTACTGCCTATCATCCACAAACTGATGGGCAGAGCGAAAGGACGATACAAACGCTTGAAGACATGCTACGAGCATGTGTTATTGATTTCGGAAACAGTTGGGATCGACATCTACCATTAGCAGAATTTTCCTACAACAACAGCTACCATTCAAGCATTGAGATGGCGCCGTTTGAAGCACTTTATGGTAGAAAGTGCAGGTCTCCGATTTGTTGGAGTGAAGTGGGGGATAGACAGATTACGGGTCTGGAGATTATACAAGAAACTATGGAGAAGATCATCCAAATTCAACAACGGTTGAAAACCGCCCAAAGTCGACAAAAGAGCTACGCTGACATTAAAAGAAAAGATATAGAATTTGAAATTGGAGAGATGGTCATGCTTAAAGTTGCACCTTGGAAAGGCGTTGTTCGATTTGGTAAACGAGGGAAATTAAATCCAAGGTATATTGGACCATTCAAGATTATTGATCGTGTCGGACCAGTAGCTTACCGACTAGAGTTACCTCAACAACTCGCGGCTGTACATAACACTTTCCACGTCTCGAATTTAAAGAAATGTTTTGCTAAAGAAGATCTCACTATTCCGTTAGATGAAATCCAAATCAACGAAAAACTTCAATTCATCGAAGAACCCGTCGAAATAATGGATCGTGAGGTTAAAAGACTTAAGCAAAACAAGATACCAATTGTTAAGGTTCGATGGAATGCTCGTAGAGGACCCGAGTTCACCTGGGAGTGTGAAGATCAGATGAAGAAGAAATACCCGCATCTATTTCCAGAAGATTCGTCAACACCTTCAACAGCTTAAAATTTCGGGACGAAATTTATTTAACGGGTAGGTACTGTAGTGACCCGAAATTTTCCATGTTTATATATATTAATTGAGATTGATATTTACATGATTAAATGTTTCCAACATGTTAAGTAATCAAACTTGTTAAGACTTGATTAATTGAAATATGTTTCATATAGACAATTGACCACCCAAGTTGATCGGTGATTCACGAACGTTAAAACTTGTAAAAACTATATGATGACATATATATGTATATATATATATATATATATAGTTAACATGATACTATGATAAGAAAACATATCATAAAGTATATTAACAATGAACTACATATGTAAAAACAAGACTACTAACTTAATGATTTTTAAACGAGACATATATGTAACGATTATCGTTGTAAAGACATTTAATGTATATATATCATATTAAGAGATATTCATACATGATAATATCATGATAATATAATAATTTAAAATCTCATTTGATATTATAAACATTGGGTTAACAACATTTAACAAGATCGTTAACCTAAAGGTTTCAAAACAACACTTACATGTAACGACTAACGATGACTTAACGACTCAGTTAAAATGTATATACATGTAGTGTTTTAATATGTATTTATACACTTTTTATAGACTTCAATACACTTATCAAAATACTTCTACTTAACAAAAATGCTTACAATTACATCCTCGTTCAGTTTCATCAACAATTCTACTCGTATGCACCCGTATTCGTACTCGTACAATACACAGCTTTTAGATGTATGTACTATTGGTATATACACTCCAATGATCAGCTCTTAGCAGCCCATGTGAGTCACCTAACACATGTGGGAACCATCATTTGGCAACTAGCATGAAATATCTCATAAAATTACAAAAATATGAGTAATCATTCATGACTTATTTACATGAAAACAAAATTACATATCCTTTATATCTAATCCATACACCAACGACCAAAAACACCTACAAACACTTTCATTCTTCAATTTTCTTCATCTAATTGATCTCTCTCAAGTTCTATCTTCAAGTTCTAAGTGTTCTTCATAAATTCCAAAAGTTCTATTTTCATAAAATCAAGAATACTTTCAAGTTTGCTAGCTCACTTCCAATCTTGTAAGGTGATCATCCAACCTCAAGAAATCTTTGTTTCTTACAGTAGGTTATCATTCTAATACAAGGTAATAATCATATTCAAACTTTGGTTCAATTTCTATAACTATAACAATCTTATTTCAAGTGATGATCTTACTTGAACTTGTTTTCGTGTCATGATTCTGCTTCAAGAACTTCGAGCCATCCAAGGATCCATTGAAGCTAGATCCATTTTTCTCTTTTCCAGTAGGTTTATCCAAGGAAATTAAGGTAGTAATGATGTTCATAACATCATTCAATTCATACATATAAAGCTATCTTATTCGAAGGTTTAAACTTGTAATCACTAGAACATAGTTTAGTTAATTCTAAACTTGTTCGCAAACAAAAGTTAATCCTTCTAACTTGAATTTTAAAATCAACTAAACACATGTTCTATATCTATATGATATGCTAACTTAATGATTTAAAACCTGGAAACACGAAAAACACCGTAAAACCGGATTTACGCCGTCGTAGTAACACCGCGGGCTGTTTTGGGTTAGTTAATTAAAAACTATGATAAACTTTGATTTAAAAGTTTTTATTCTGGGAAAATGATTTTTATTATGAACATGAAACTATATCCAAAAATTATGGTTAAACTCAAAGTGGAAGTATGTTTTCTAAAATGGTCATCTAGACGTCGTTCTTTCGACTGAAATGACTACCTTTACAAAAACGACTTGTAACTTATTTTTCCGACTATAAACCTATACTTTTTCTGTTTAGATTCATAAAATAGAGTTCAATATGAAACCATAGCAATTTGATTCACTCAAAACGGATTTAAAATGAAGAAGTTATGGGTAAAACAAGATTGGATAATTTTTCTCATTTTAGCTACGTGAAAATTGGTAACAAATCTATTCCAACCATAACTTAATCAACTTGTATTGTATATCATGTAATCTTGAGATACCATAGACACGTATACAATGTTTCGACCTATCATGTTGACACATCTATATATATTTCGGAACAACCATAGACACTCTATATGTGAATGTTGGAGTTAGCTATACAGGGTTGAGGTTGATTCCAAAATATATATAGTTTGAGTTGTGATCAATACTGAGATACGTATACACTGGGTCGTGGATTGATTCAAGATAATATTTATCGATTTATTTCTGTACATCTAACTGTGGACAACTAGTTATAGGTTACTAACGAGAACAGCTGACTTAATAAACTTAAAACATCAAAATATATTAAAAGTGTTGTAAATATATTTTGAACATACTTTGATATATATGTATATATTGTTATAGGTTCGTGAATCAACCAGTGGCCAAGTCTTACTTCCCGACGAAGTAAAATCTGTGAAAGTGAGTTATAGTCCCACTTTTAAAATTTAATATTTTTGGGATGAGAATACATGCAGGTTTTATAAATGATTTACAAAATAGACACAAGTACGTGAAACTACATTCTATGGTTGAATTATCGAAATCGAATATGCCCCTTTTTATTAAGTCTGGTAATCTAAGAATTAGGGAACAGACACCCTAATTGACGCGAATCCTAAAGATAGATCTATTGGGCCTAACAAACCCCATCCAATGTACCGGATGCTTTAGTACTTCGAAATTTATATCATATCCGAAGGGTGTCCCGGAATGATGGGGATATTCTTATATATGCATCTTGTTATTGTCGGTTACCAGGTGTTCACCATATGAATGATTTTTATCTCTATGTATGGGATGTGTATTGAAATATGAAATCTTGTGGTCTATTGTTACGATTTGATATATATAGGTTAAACCTATAACTCACCAACATTTTTGTTGACGTTTAAAACATGTTTATTCTCAGGTGAATATTAAGAGCTTCCGCTGTTGCATACTAAAATAAGGACAAGATTTGGAGTCCATGTTTGTATGATATTGTGTAAAAACTGCATTCAAGAAACTGATTTCGATGTAACATATTTGTATTGTAAACCATTATGTAATGGTCGTGTGTAAACAGGATATTTTAGATTATCATTATTTGATAATCTACGTAAAGCTTTTTAAACCTTTATTTATGAAATAAAGGTTATGGTTTGTTTTAAAAATGAATGCAGTCTTTGAAAAATGTCTCATATAGAGGTCAAAACCTCGCAACGAAATCAATTAATATGGAACGTTTTTAATCAATAAGAACGGGACATTTCAATAACGGTTACTTTCCACAAGACCAAGGATGGGAAGTCGTCTTAGTAAAACCAGAATGCATGACTTGTTTCTGGACTTATGAATTACGTGTCGTTATTTCTTTTGCTGAACGACTTGCGTATTAACTAGAATTGCCTTTATAGCTGCTGAGTAGCAAAGTTTTTATGTGCTATATTTCATCCTATATGTATAATAGCGGTATTGTAAGTTTGTAAAATTTGTACAAAGTTTGAACGCGAAATATTATTGTAATAAGTTTTTCATATAGAATCGTAGTAGTTGAATTGTATAATAGTTGCTAAGTATGAACTTAACAGGTAGGTACTACCTGAATTAAAACTATAAAATGCTAATATGAAGAAAAAGCTTTTATAAATAAGTTCATATTATGCTACGAAATACTATTGACTACTCTTAAATTCTATATGATTAACCTAATTCTTTTGGCTATTTTTGAAGGAAATGGCACCGGCGACTCGTCAGAACTTGAACATGAGTGAGGAAGACTTCCGTGTTTTCCTTGCTGCGAACATAGCCGCAGTGCAGGCTACGATGCAAAATAACAATAACTCTGGATCTAGCAGTGGAACTAATTCTACAAGAAATCGTGTTGGATGCTCCTACAAAGAATTCACTGCCTGCAAACCTTTGGAATTTGATGGAACCGAAGGACCAATTGGATTGAAACGGTGGACCGAGAAAGTCGAATCGGTGTTTCCCATAAGTAAGTGTACTGAAGAGGACAAAGTTAAGTACGCTACGCATACCTTCACAGGTACTGTGTTAACGTGGTGGAACACCTATCTTGAACAGGTAGGATAAAATGCTGCTTACGCACTACCGTGGTCGGCATTCAAGCAATGGATGAACGAGCAGTACCGTCCTAGAAACGAAGTTAATAAGCTCAAGGCAGAACTTAGAGAGTTACGAACACAAGGGTTCGACGTTACCACATATGAATGACGATTCACAGAGTTGTTCCTATTGAGTCCAGGAGCATTCGAAGATGAAGAAGAGAAGATCGTCGCGTTTGTAAAAGGGTTACCAGTAAGGATTCAAGAAGATGTGAGTTCACACGAGCCCGCTTCTATACAGAAGGCAAGTCGAATGGCACATAAACTCATAAATCAGATTGAGGGAAGAATTAAAGAGCAGGCAGCCGAAGAATCCAACACGAAACAATTCAAGAGGAAGTGGGAGGAAAACGGTGACAAGAGTCACCAGTACAACAACAACAACAATTACAACCACAATCGCAACAACTATCCCAACAACCGCAACAACAATCGCAACAATAACCGCAATCCTAACAATAACTACAACAAACATCCCAACAACAACAACTACAACAACCGTTTCAACAACAATAACAATCCCAACAACAATCTCAATAACAACAACGGCAACAAAAACCAAAAACAGCCATGTCATAGGTGTGAAGAAAATCACCAGGGGTTTCGCACGACATTTTGCAACAGGTGTAAAATAAATGGTCATAGCGCGACAAAGTGTGAGGTCTACGGACCAAAGTTTAATAGAACTAAAGGAACAAATAGTGTCGGAACAAGTAATGCCGGAACGAATAGTGTTGGAGCAAGTAATACCAACGCTGTTTGTTATAAATGTGGAAAACTGGGCCACATTATTAGAAATTGCCCGAATCAGGGGAATACTAATGGGCAGGGTCGTTGAAGAGTTTTTAATATTAATGCGGCAGAAGCACAGGAAGACCCAGAGCTTGTTACGGGTACGTTTCTTATTGACGATAAATCTGCTTATGTTTTATTTGATTCGGGTGCGGATAGAAGCTATATGAGTAGAGAATTTTATGCTAAATTAAGTTGCCCATTGACACCTTTGGATAGTAAATTTTTACTCGAATTAGCAAACGGTAAATTAATTTCAGCAGATAATATATGTCGGGAGAGAGAAATTAAACTGGGGGATGAAACGTTTAAAATTGATTTAATACCAGTCGGGTTAGGGAGTTTTGATGTAATAATTGGCATGGACTAGTTGAAAAAGATGAGAGCAGAGATCGTTTGTTACAAAAATGCGATTCCCATTATGCGTGAAAAAGGAAAACCTTTAATGGTGTATGGAGAAAAGAACAACGCGAAATTAAATCTTATTAGCAGTTTGAAGGCGCAAAAACTAATGAGAAAAGGTTGTTACGTCATTCTAGCACACATCAAGGAAGTTAAACCTGAAGAAAATAACATTAGTGAGGTTCCTGTCGTAAAAGAATTTCCCGATGTATTTTCAAAAGAATTATCGGGATTACCCCACATCGATCCGTTGAATTTCAAATAGACCTTGTACCAAGAGCTACACCAATAGCTCGTGCTCCATACAGACTTGCACCCAGCGAAATGAAAGAATTACAAAGTCAATTACATGAACTTTTAGAGCGTGGTTTCATTCGACCAAGTACATCACCATGGGAAGCTCCTGTTCTATTTGTCAAGACGAAATATGGTACATTCAGGTTGTGTATTGTAATGACCCGGACTTTTTCGATCAATATATACTTATAAGATTAATATTTACATAAATTAAGCCTTACCAACATGATAAGCAATCCAAATTGTCGAAACTTATGTTTTCGAAAAGAGTTTTACACAACGTTTGACCGTCTAGTTTGACCGATGATATCACGAACTATATAATATATGATAATTATACGTTTGTGTATATATATGTATATATACATATTTAACATGATTTATGGATGTTTTAATATCTCATTTTGTATTATTAACAATAAGTTATAAGTATATTTTGAAACTACTAACTTAAGTTTTCAAAACAATAACCATACGTAACGTTTTTTTTAATATAAATACTTATGACCTATAATGTTTATACATATATCGTATATATAATGTATTTAATCACTTTTTAAGGACTTAAATACATAAAACAATATAAGTGTATTCACAAAAGATAGCTATATTTGAATTCTCATTTCATTTTTCACAAGATTTCTATACGTATATCTAGAGTATATGTACTCGTATCATACCTAGCTTCTATACGTATTTACTATTAGTATATACACATCAAATCACCACCTAACTAGCCACTATTACTGCCCTAGATGAGAGGTAATTAGAGTTTGGATGCATGCATGAATTATTACACAAAAATACAACAAAGATCATGTCTTTGTTCCTCATCATTCACGCCACCACCACCACCACCTTAAGTACTCCATCCATCTTCAACTTTGCTACATCATTTTGCTAGTTAGGAACACCCTTTCATAACCCTTAAACACCTTAACCATCTCAGCCTATCACCATGAAAATCTAGCTTCAAGAACATCACTTAAACACCATAAGAAAACCCTTACAAAAACACTTCAAGAATCCTTCCGAGAACACAAGTTTACTTCCAATCTTTCATCCAACTCCACCACTCTTTTGGTTCTAGGTTTTTACTCCTATTTTACAGCAATATTGTCCAAGTAACTTGAGGTAGTAACTTTGTTCATAACCTTATTCGATTCATATATATATATAGCTATCTTATTTTATGGTATACAATTTTAACAACAAGAACATAGTTTGAATGATTTCAAACTTGTTTGCAAACTAAATAGATCCTTCTAACTTAACTTTTAAAATACTTCAAGCCCTGTAATATATCATAAATATATGCTAACTTAACAAGGTAAAACTTGGTTTTTCAAAGAACACCTTAAAAACTGAATTTACGACGTCGGAGTACAACCGGGGGCTGTTTTGGGTTGGATAATTAAAAACCATCTTGAACTTTGAATTGGAGGTTTATATTCTGGAAAAATGATATTTCTTATGAATATGTTAACACATAAAAATTTCATGATTTAACTCAAAGTATAAGTATTTTTAGAAAAATAATCATTTAAGGTTGTTTACATGATGGAAAATGATTAACTTCATAAGTTTCACCAAAGTTTGACCTATGACCTGTGATTTCGAATACAAACTAAGGTATTTACAGTTCATATTCTTAAAGAGGGACTCGATCCAAGGAAGTGGCAAGTTGAACCAATGAAAACGGAGTTGTAACGAAGAAACTATGACCAAAACAAAATCGGATATCCAAAACTAGTTTAGCCACGAAAATAATTGGAGAAAAATTAAATAAATCACATCTTTCTAAAATAACATGATATTTTATATATATGTACTCATAATTTAATTTTATATATTTCAGGATCACCCGTAAACAATACGAGAAGATTAATCATAAGATCCCATGATTGTACGCAACACGTCATTTGACAACACCGGTACTTTATGTACGCAACACGTCATTTGACAACACCGGTACCATGGGTCAAGATTAATCCCGACCAATACTATTTCGATGGGGGTTTTATTTATTTATTAAACACCTAAATATGAACCATTAAAATTGAATTGCTAACTACGGACTAAGAAGACATTAAAAGTATTATAAGTATATATACGTGACGATTGTTTAAAATGAAAATATATTGATATATTATATATGGATAGGTTCGTGATATCAATCGGAGACCAAGTCAAAATATATATATCTTCAAGGCAAAAGTGAGTATATAGTCCCACTTTTAAACTCTAAGTATTTCGGGATGAGAATACATGAATTTTATGTTTTACGATATGGACACAAGTAACTAAAAAATATATTCTACGTTGAGTTGTACCACTGGCATACTTCCCTGTAGCTTGGTAACTACTATTTACAGCGGTATTGTAAACGCGAATCCTGTTGATAGATCTATCGGGCCTGACAACCCCAACCGGACTGGACGACCAGTATTCAACGGTTGCACAGTACTTCGTTTCGGTGACTACACTTGGTACGGTGTAGTAAGATTTCATAATAAAGGGAATATGCGACGTGATTAAATGTTAAGTATGGTTACCAAGTGCTCAACCACTTAGAATATTTTTACTAAAATGTTTATATATGAAATCTTGTGGTCTATATATATATATTGCTGCCGGCATTAAACCTATATCTCACCAACTTTATGTTGACGTTTTAAACATGTCTATTCTCAGGTGATAACTAAAAGCTTCCGCTGCAACATGTTGAATTTAAACAAGATCTTGAGTATGCATATTTGTGTCAAAAATAAAACTGCATATCGGAGGATTTGTAATGTAAAATATGCTAGAAATCGTATTGTTATCATCACATGTAAAATTTGTAAGTCTAAGATTATCGCTAAACGATAATCATCTTTTTATTGTCTAAAGCTTGTATTAAAATAAGAGTTATGGTTTGTAATGTAAAATAAATGCAGTTATTCTTTTAAAAATGTCGCATATAGAGGTCAATACCTCGCAATGAAATCATACGTTATCTAACTCGTTCTTATGGTTAAGGACGGGTTATGACATGTGGTATCAGAGCCAGGTTTGCATTAGTGTGTCTAACCGATAAGTCGTTAGGATACATTAGTAAGTCTGGACTTTGACCGGGTCTGATTTAAAAACCATTGCTTATCATTGTTGGTTAAAATTTATATGTAAATATTATGTAGTACTAATGGGTTAGTTGTTGTGTGATAGATGTCGGGCTCAAAACTTGTTATCACATTCAGCGACTCCGAACCAGAATCTTCAGATGGTGTTCCAGTCATTAACCTATCCGATGACGAAAATGATATCTTTGGGGAAGACTCACAAATTCCGGATGAACCAACTATAGGGAACCCGGAAAGTGAACCCGAGGAGGAAAGTGAACCCGAGGAGGAAAGTGAACCCGAGGAAGAAATACAGGAAATTACGAAAGACAAGTTCGAACTAGGAAAGAAACGAAAGGCTAATGAATTAGAAAATTCAAATCCCGAGTTTAGTAAGGATGATGTGGCACCAACTCCACTAGACACTACCACCCCTATTCCCGCTATTCCTATTCGTTCTATCCCGGCATCCAGTTCTTCAGTCCCACAGCCAAAATATAGGCAGACAGCCAGGATAAGCGTTAAGCGATTCTTTGAACCTAAACGTCCTAGAAAATAGACCAAACGATGCGCTGCCGTATTAAACCATGGGATCATATAATGTTTTGTATAATATTATTAGTGTGGTTTGCTTAATGTTCGATGTAAGATAAGCATATGTAAAATAGTGAAGTGTGAAATGCAATAATTTTCCATGGTTAAGTATTATTTGGGTGGTAGTAATTGATTTTCGTACTAAGCTATTAAGTATGAACTTTAACGGGTAGGTACTACCCTAGATATAATTATAAAATGCTAATAAGAAGAAAAGGCTTTTATAATAATAACTGGTTCATATTATTAATAAGCTACGATGTACTGTAAATACATACTACATCTATAATATTCCATGTGAATAATTAATTTTTTTTTTTTCATTCTTATTGAAGATTATGGCGCTGAACCGAATGACGGAACAAGAAATCCAGGAACTCATCAATCAGCGAGTGAACGACAGAATGTTATGGGTCGAGGCTGCAAGAGCTGCTGCAGTTAACCCAAATCCTCGTGTAGGATGCACCTACAAAACTTTTCAAGCTTGCAAGCCCTCATCATTCAGTGGAACGGAAGGACCGATCGGTTTAACCCGGTGGATAGAAAAGATGGAGACTGTGTTTAAAATCAGTGGTTGTGTTGAAAAGGACATGACCAAGTATGCATCGTGCACTTTACAAGATAGTGCACTCACGTGGTGGAAAAATTATGTGAAGGCTGTAGGAGGAGATGTAGCTTATGATACTCCATGGGAAGAATTCAAAATAATGTTAATCAACGAGTATTGTCCAAGGAACGAGGTTAGGAAGTTGGAAGATGAATTACGAAGCCTGAAGGTTGTTGGTACTGAAATCACCAACTACAATCAGCGATTCATGGAATTAGTTTTGCTATGTCCTGAATTGGTTCCAACCGAAGAACGGAAGATTGAAATGTACAAAGATGGTTTGCCCAAAAAGGTCAAGGCAAATGTTACAGCATCGAAACCTAAGACAATTCATGAAGCTATAACCATGGCAAACAAGCTAATGGATCAGGTCATCATGGATAAGAAAGTATCCAATACTGATGTGAAGGTATCAGGTAACAAAAGAAAGTGGAATGGAAATTATGATCGAGGTAACCAACAACAATCTTTTAAAAAACAAGAAATCACGCAAGGTGCGGGTAGTGGTTTAAGCTTTGGTTACAAAGGACAAAATCCTTTATGTAACCGATGCCACAAACATCACTCTGGCTACTGTAATGTGGTATTCAACAAATGTAATCGAAAGGGTCATCTTGCTGAAGATTGTAGGGCTCTCGTTACAAATACAAATGGTACCAAGACTCCTGCCACCAATGCAAATAGAACTGCTTTGGCTACCATTACTTGTTATGGGTGTGGAAAACAGGGTCATTATAAGAGCCAGTGTCCGAATCCAGAGAAGAATAATGGATCTGCACGAGGAAGAGCATTTTTTATTAATGCTAGAGAGGCGTGTGAAGACCCGGAGCTTGTTACGGGTACGTTTACCATTAATAACTTATCCGCATCTATTATATTTGATACTGGTGCTGATAGAAGTTACGTGTGTAGAGACTTTCACGCTAAATTGAATTGTTCATCATTACCTCTAGATGCTAAGTACATGATTGAGTTAGCTAATGGTAAACTAATTAAAGCCGATAAAATTTGCCGTGATTGTAAAATAAATTTAGCCGGAGAAACATTTAAGATTGATTTGATACCCGTAGAATTAGGAAGTTTTGATGTAATAGTCGGCATGGACTGGATGTCCAAAGTAGGAGCTGAAGTTGTGTGTGCCAAGAAGGCAATTCGCATTCCTTGTAAGGATAAAATGCCGGTGATGATTTATGGAGAGAAGGGTAACTCAAAGCTAAAACTCATTAGCTGTTTGAAAGCCAAGAAGTGTTTAGAAAAGGGATGTTATGCTATTCTAGCACATGTTAATAAAATCGAAAAGAAAGAAAAAGAGAAGTGCATCAATGACGTGCCTGTGGCAAGAGATTTTCCTGAAGTATTTCCGGAAGAGTTGCCGGGATTACCTCCATTTAGATCTGTAGAATTTCAAATAGATCTTGTACCAGGAGCTGCACCGGTTGCCCGTGCTCCATATAGACTTGCACCGTCCGAGTTAAAAAGAACTTCAGAGTCAGTTAAAAGAATTACTGGATCGTGGATTCATACGACCAAGTACTTCACCGTGGGGAGCTCCAATTTTATTCGTCAAGAAGAAAGACGGATCTTTCCGAATGTGTATAGATTATCGTGAATTAAATAAGTTAACTATCAAGAATCGGTATCCACTACCGATAATTGACGACTTATTTGATCAACTCCAAGGATCATGTGTGTACTCGAAAATTGACCTAAGATCGGGCTATCATCAATTACGCATCAAAGAAGAAGATATACCGAAAACTGCTTTTCGGACACATTACGGTCATTACAAATTTTTGGTCATGCCGTTTGGATTGACGAATGAGCCAACTGTATTCATGGACCTCATGAATCGAGTTTGTAGTCCATATTTAGATAAGTTTGTTATTGTTTTCATTGATGACATTCTTATCTATTCCAAGAGTGAGCAAGAGCATGAGCAGCATTTAAGGTTAATATTAGAGTTGTTGAGAAAAGAACAGCTATACGCTAAATTTTCTAAGTGTGCTTTCTGGTTGAAAGAAGTGCAATTTCTTGGCCATGTTGTTAGTAGCAAAGGAATTCAGGTTGACCCAGCTAAAATTGAGGCCATTGAAAAATGGGAGACTCCTAAGACACCAACGCAGATACGCCAATTTTTAGGTTTAGCCGGTTATTATAGAAGGTTTATTCAAGATTTTTCCCGAATAGCTAAACCATTGACATCGTTAACACAAAAAGGGAAGAAGTACGAATGGACCTTTGAGCAGGAGAGTGCATTTCAATTACTCAAGAAGAAGTTGACCACGGCACCTATTTTATCGTTACCTGAAGGGAACGATGATTTTGAGATATATTGTGACGCTTCACGACAAGGTTTTGGTTGCGTTCTTATGCAACGAAAGAAAGTTATTGCATACGCATCCCGACAATTGAAGATTCACGAGCGGAATTATACGACGCATGATCTAGAACTGGGAGCAGTCGTGTTTGCATTGAAGATATGGAGACACTACTTGTATGGGGTTAAATGCACTGTGTTTACTGATCATAAAAGTCTTCAACATATTTTTGATCAGAAACAGTTGAACATGAGGCAACGTAGGTGGGTCGAGCTGATAAATGACTATGATTGTGAAATTCGTTATCATCCCGGGAAAACAAATGTGGTGGCTGACGCACTAAGTAGAAAGGAACGAGAACCAATTCGAGTACGAGCGATGAACATAAAAATTCGTATGAATCTCAACTCACAAATTAAAGAAGTTCAACGAGAAGCACTTACTAAAGAAAATATAGGAAATTAAATAATGAAGAAGTATGAGAAGCAACTCGTTATGCGGGAAGATGGAATTCGATATTTTGCAAATCGTATTTGGGTACCGAAGTTGGGTGGATTAAGGAAGTTGATATTGAACGAGGCACATAAGATAAGATATTCGATACATCCTGGAGTTGGAAAGATGTACCAAGATCTTAAGACACATTATTGGTGGCCTAATTTAAAGACAGACGTTGCAACATATGTTGGGGAGTGTTTAACTTGTTCCAAAGTCAAAGCAGAACACCAGAAGCCGTCAGGGTTACTTCAACAACCAGAAATCCCAGAATGGAAATGGGATGGTATTACCATGGATTTCATCACGAAGTTACCAAAGACTGCCTGGGGATATGACACCATTTTGGTAATTGTTGATCGTCTTACCAAATCTGCACATTTCTTGCCTATAAAGGAAACAGATAGAATGGAGAAATTATTACGATTATATATAAAGGAAATAGTTTCAAGGCATGGAATACCTATTTCCATTATATCTGATCGGGATAGTAGATTTACATCAAAGTTCTGGCAATCACTACAAGAGGCCCTAGGAACTCGTTTAGATATGAGCACCGCATATCATCCGCAAACTGACGGGCAGAGTGAAAGAACAATTCAGACTCTTGAAGACATGCTCAGGGCATGTGTGATCGATTTTGGAAACGGATGGGATAAGTATTTACCATTAGCAGAATTCTCGTATAATAATAGTTATCATGCGAGCATTAAAGCTGCACCATTCGAAGCACTGTATGGAAGGAAGTGTAGATCTCCTATCTGTTGGAATGAAGTAGGAGATCGACAATTAACTGGTCCCGAGATCATACATGAAACTACTGAAAAGATAGTACAAATTAAGGAGAGATTGAGAACGGCCCGTAGTCGCCAAAAGAGCTACGCCGATGTCCGAAGAAAACCATTAGAGTTTCAGATCGGGGACATGGTTATGTTAAAGGTGTCACCGTGGAAAGGTGTAATACGCTTCGGAAAAAGGGGTAAACTGAACCCAAGATATGTAGGCCCGTTCAAGATTATCGAACGCATTGGACCGGTAGCTTATCGACTCGAGTTACCACAACAACTCGCTGGAGTACATAATACATTCCACGTCTCAAACCTTAAGAAGTGTCTTGCAAAGGAAGATCTCACCATTCCTCTTGAAGAACCAATCGAAATCATGGATCGTGAAGTTAAACGGCTCAAGCAGAACAACATACCGATCGTTAAGGTTCGTTGGAATGCTCGAAGGGGTCCTGAGTTTACTTGGGAACGAGAGGATCAGATGAAACAAAAGTATCCACACTTGTTTCCCGATGACGCAAAATAGGTACAATTTTAAAATTTCGGGACGAAATTTATTTAACGGGTAGGTACTGTAATGACCCGGACTTTTTCGATCAATCTATACTTATAAGATTAATATTTACATAAATTAAACCTTACCAACATGATAAGCAATCCAAATTGTCGAAACTTATGTTTTCGAAAAGAGTTTTACACAACGTTTGACCGTCTAGTTTGACCGATGATATCACGAACTATATAATATATGATAATTATACGTTTGTGTATATATATGTATATATACATATTTAACATGATTTATGGATGTTTTAATATCTCATTTTGTATTAATAACAATAAGTTATAAGTATATTTTGAAACTACTAACTTAAGTTTTCAAAACAATAACCATACGTAACGTTTTTTTTGATATAAATACTTATGACCTATAATGTTTATACATATATCATATATATAATGTATTTAATCACTTTTTAAGGACTTAAATACATAAAACAATATAAGTGTATTCACAAAAGATAGCTATATTTGAATTCTCATTTCATTTTTCACAAGATTTCTATACGTATATCTAGAGTATATGTACTCGTATCATACCTAGCTTCTATACGTATTTACTATTAGTATATACACATCAAATCACCACCTAACTAGCCACTATTACTGCCCTAGATGAGAGGTAATTAGAGTTTGGATACATGCATGAATTATTACACAAAAATACAACAAAGATCATGTCTTTGTTCCTCATCATTCACGCCACCACCACCACCACCTTAAGTACTCCATCCATCTTCAACTTTGCTACATCATTTTGCTAGTTAGGAACACCCTTTCATAACCCTTAAACACCTTAACCATCTCAGCCTATCACCATGAAAATCTAGCTTCAAGAACATCACTTAAACACCATAAGAAAACCCTTACAAAAACACTTCAAGAATCCTTCCAAGAACACAAGTTTACTTCCAATCTTTCATCCAACTCCACCACTCTTTTGGTTCTAGGTTTTTACTCCTATTTTACAGCAATCTTGTCCAAGTAACTTGAGGTAGTAACTTTGTTCATAACCTTATTCGATTCATATATATATAGCTATCTTATTTTATGGTATACAATTTTAACAACAAGAACATAGTTTGAATGATTTCAAACTTGTTTGCAAACTAAATAGATCCTTCTAACTTAACTTTTAAAATACTTCAAGCCCTGTAATATATCATAAATATATGCTAACTTAACAAGGTAAAACTTGGTTTTTCAAAGAACACCTTAAAAACTGAATTTACGACGTCGGAGTACAACCGGGGGCTGTTTTGGGTTGGATAATTAAAAACCATCTTGAACTTTGAATTGGAGGTTTATATTCTGGAAAAATGATATTTCTTATGAATATGTTAACACATAAAAATTTCATGATTTAACTCAAAGTATAAGTATTTTTAGAAAAATAATCATTTAAGGTTGTTTACATGATGGAAAATGATTAACTTCATAAGTTTCACCAAAGTTTGACCTATGACCTGTGATTTTGAATACAAACTAAGGTATTTACAGTTCATATTCTTAAAGAGGGACTCGATCCAAGGAAGTGGCAAGTTGAACCAACAAAAACGGAGTTGTAACGAAGAAACTATGACCAAAACAAAATCGGATATCCAAAACTAGTTTAGCCACGAAAATAATTGGAGAAAAATTAAATAAATCACATCTTTCTAAAATAACATGATATTTTATATATATGTACTCATAATTTAATTTTATATATTTCAGGATCACCCGTAAACAATACGAGAAGATTAATCATAAGATCCCATGATTGTACGCAACACGTCATTTGACAACACCGGTACTTTATGTACGCAACACGTCATTTGACAACACCGGTACCATGGGTCAAGATTAATCCCGACCAATACTATTTCGATGGGGGTTTTATTTATTTATTAAACACCTAAATATGAACCATTAAAATTGAATTGCTAACTACGGACTAATAAGACATTAAAAGTATTATAAGTATATATACGTGACGATTGTTTAAAATGAAAATATATTGATATATTATATATGGATAGGTTCGTGATATCAATCGGAGACCAAGTCAAAATATATATATCTTCAAGGCAAAAGTGAGTATATAGTCCCACTTTTAAACTCTAAGTATTTCGGGATGAGAATACATGAATTTTATGTTTTACGATATGGACACAAGTAACTGAAAAATATATTCTACGTTGAGTTGTACCACTGGCATACTTCCCTGTAGCTTGGTAACTACTATTTACAGCGGTATTGTAAACGCGAATCCTGTTGATAGATCTATCGGGCCTGACAACCCCAACCGGACTGGACGACCAGTATTCAACGGTTGCACAGTACTTCGTTTCGGTGACTACACTTGGTACGGTGTAGTAAGATTTCATAATAAAGGGAATATGCGATGTGATTAAATGTTAAGTATGGTTACCAAGTGCTCAACCACTTAGAATATTTTTACTAAAATGTTTATATATGAAATCTTGTGGTCTATATATATATATATTGCTGCCGGCATTAAACCTATATCTCACCAACTTTATGTTGACGTTTTAAACATGTCTATTCTCAGGTGATAACTAAAAGCTTCCGCTGCAACATGTTGAATTTAAACAAGATCTTGAGTATGCATATTTGTGTCAAAAATAAAACTGCATATCGGAGGATTTGTAATGTAAAATATGCTAGAAATCGTATTGTTATCATCACATGTAAAGTTTGTAAGTCTAAGATTATCGCTAAACGATAATCATCTTTTTATTGTCTAAAGCTTGTATTAAAATAAGAGTTATGGTTTGTAATGTAAAATAAATGCAGTTATTCTTTTAAAAATGTCGCATATAGAGGTCAAAACCTCGCAATGAAATCATACGTTATCTAACTCGTTCTTATGGTTAAGGACGGGTTATGACATGTATCGACTATCGAGAGTTGAACAAACTTACCATCAAGAACCGTTACCCATTACCGAGAATCGACGACTTATTTGATCAACTACAAGGCTCATCGGTTTATTCGAAGATTGATTTACGTTCTGGATATCATCAAATGCGGGTGAAGGAGGATGATATTCCAAAGACTGCTTTTAGGACGCGTTACGGTCATTACGAGTTTATGGTTATGCCTTTTGGATTGACTAACGCACCAGCTGTGTTCATGGACCTCATGAACCGAGTGTGTGGGCCATATCTTGACAAGTTTGTTATTGTTTTCATCGATGACATACTTATTTACTCGAAGAATGATCAAGAGCACGAAGAATATTTGAGAAAAGTGCTAGAGTTGCTGAGAAAAGAAAAACTGTACGCTAGGTTTTCAAAGTGTGTATTTTGGTTGGAAGAAGTTCAATTCCTCAGTCACATAGTGAACAAAGAAGGTATTCAGGTGGATCCAGCAAAGATTGAAACCGTTGAATAGTGGAAAACCCCGAAAACTCCGAAACACATACGCCAATTTTTAGGGCTGGCTGGTTATTACAGGAGATTCATCCAAGATTTTTTCAAAATAGCAAAACCCTTGACTACATTAACGCATAAGGGGAAGAAATTTGAATGGAAAGATGAGCAAGAGAAAGCGTTTCAATTATTGAAGAAAAAGTTAACTACGGCACCTATATTGTCATTACCTGAAGGGAATGATGATTTTGTGATATATTGTGACGCCTCAAAGCAAGGTCTCGGTTGTGTATTAATGCAACGAACGAAGGTAATTGCTTATGCGTCAAGACAATTGAAGATTCACGAGCATAATTATACGACGCATGATTTGGAATTAGGCGCAATTGTTTTTGCATTAAAGACTTGGAGGCACTATTTATATGGGGTCAAAAGTATTATATATACCGACCACAAAAGTCTTCAACACATATTTAATCAGAAACAACTGAATATGAGGTAGCGTAGGTGGATTGAATTATTGAATGATTACGACTTTGAGATTCGTTACCACCCGGGGAAGGCAAATGTGGTAGCCGACGCCTTGAGCAGAAAGGACAGAGAACCCATTCGAGTAAAAGCTATGAATATAATGATTCACACTAACCTTACTACTCAAATAAAGGAGGCGCAACAAGGAGTTTTAAAAGAGGGAAATTTAAAGGATGAAATACCCAAAGAATCAGAGAAGCATCTTAATATTCGGGAAGACGGAACCCGGTATAGGGCTGAAAGAATTTGGGTACCAAAATTTGGAGATATGAGAGAAATGGTACTTAGAGAAGCTCATAAAACCAGATACTCAATACATCCTGGAACGGGGAAGATGTACAAGGATCTCAAGAAATATTTTTGGTGGCCGGGTATGAAAGCCGATGTTGCTAAATACGTAGGAGAATGTTTGACGTATTATAAGGTCAAAGCGGAGCATCAGAAACCATCAGGTCTACTTCAACAACCCGAAATCCCGGAATGGAAATGGGAAAACATTACCATGGATTTCATCACTAAATTGCCAAGGACTGCAAGTGGTTTTGATACTATTTGGGTAATAGTTGATTGTCTCACCAAATCAGTACACTTCCTGCCAATAAGAGAAGATGACAAGATGGAGAAGTTAGCACAATTGTATTTGAAGGAAGTCGTCTCCAGACATGGAATACCAATCTCTATTATCTCTTATAGGGATGGCAGATTTATTTCAAGATTCTGACAGACATTACAGCAAGCATTAGGAACTCGTCTAGACATGAGTACTGCCTATCATCCACAAACTGATGGGCAGAGTAAAAGGACGATATAAACGCTTGAAGACATGCTTCGAGCATGTGTTATTGATTTCGAAAACAGTTGGCATCGACATCTACCATTAGCATAATTTTCCTACAATAACAGCTACCATTCAAGCATTGATATGGCACCATTTGAAGCACTTTATGGTAGAAAGTGCAGGTCTCCGATTTGTTGGAGTGAAGTGGGGGATAGACAGATTACGGGTCCGGAGATAATACAAGAAACTAAAGAGAAGATTATCCAAATTTAACAACGGTTGAAAACCGCCCAAAGTCGACAAAAGAGCTACGCCGACATTAAAAGAAAAGATATAGAATTTGAAATTGGAGAGATGGTCATGCTTAAAGTGTGTCACACCCCCAAATAGGGCCTAGGGTATTTGTGACTAATTATATCAAATCACAGTTGTATAAACGAGAACGACTCTATATGAGACGTTTTGAATAAAACATTTATTAATAAAACAGCGGGAGCATTAAAAGTTTTACATCAAATTTAAACTGAAATAATAATAATAGTCTTAATGCAAAGTAAATGTAATGAAATGAAGACTCCATGTAGCAGCATTCAATTCATCAAATAGCAGTCATGGCAATCATCTTATTCGTCACCTGAGACAAAACATGTTTAAAGTGTCAACCAAAAAGATTGAGTGAAGTTCTTAGGTTTAACAAAAAGTTTGACTGTTGTTTTAGACCACAAGATTTAGTTTGTAAAGTTGATCTCGAAAGATCGAAAGAAATAGTTATGCCAATTCATGATATTTAAACTAAACGATAGTATGCCCCATGACAAGTTAGTTCTACTTGTCAGTTTAATTTCATTATCAAGTAATACAAAGACATAGTCAAATGTATCAGGGACGTTACTCCCGATAGGCCTACCCCCAATAACCTAGCATGCCGAGCACTTAAAAATATCACTGTAGGGACTTTAGCCGAACAAAGCCGGGTATAGCATAGTTTAAGCAGTTTGGTACTTGTGTCTAAAGTGTAAAAAGTAAAAAAAAAAAAAAACAGCATGTGTCTCACCCCAAAAGTAAGTAAGTTTTGCTAGCAATAAAGAGGGGCTATGAATTCACCTTAAATAACAGTTGAAGTATTCCAAACAAGAAAGGAAAGTAAATCAAGTAAGTGACCGGGATATCAACTAGAAGTAGTTCCTCACGAGAGAAATGAGAGATTAAGGTGCAAGTTTGAAATGAGAAATGTATGTGGTATTTATAGTTGAAAATGTTAGGTAAAAAAAATAAAATAAGTAAAAGAAATAAAAAGAAAAATATATATTAAATCTTAAAATAATAAAAGTAGTTTGTATTTTTATTAAAAGTAATTCTTAAAAGTTAAAATAAGAAAAAGTAGTTTGTATTTTTATTAAAAGTAAATTTTAAAAGTTAAAATAAGAAAAAGTAGTTTGTATTTTTATTAAAAGCAAATCTTAAAAGTTAAAATAAGAAAAAGTAGTTTGTATTTTTATTAAAAGTAAATCTTAAAAGTTAAAATAAGAAAAAGTAGTTTGTATTTTTATTAAAAGTAAATCTTAAAAGTTAAAATAAAAAGTAGTTTGTATTTTTATTAAAAGTAAATCTTAAAAGTTAAAATAAGAAAAAGTAGTTTATATTTTTATTAAAAGTAAGTCTTAAAAGTTAAAATAAGAAAAAGTAGTTTGTATTTTTATTAAAAGTAAATCTTAAAAGTTAAAATAAGAAAAAGTAGTTTATATTTTTATTAAAAGTAAATCTTAAAAGAAAAAGTAGTTTGTATTTTTATTAAAAGTAAATCTTAAAAGAAAAAGTAGTTTGTATTTTTATTAAAAGTAAATCTTAAAAGAAAAAGTAGTTTGTTTTTTTATTAAAAGTAAATCTTAAAAGTTAAAATAAGAAAAAGTAGTTTGTATTTTTATTAAAAGTAAATCTTAAAAATTAAAATAAGAAAAAGTAGTTTGTATTTTTATTAAAAGTAAATCTTAAAAGGTAAAATAAGAAAAAGTAGTTTGTATTTTTATTAAAAGTAAATCTTAAAAGTTAAAATAAGAAAAAGTAGTTTGTATTTTTATTAAAAGTAAATCTTAAAAGTTAAAATAAGAAAAAGTAGTTTGTATTTTTGTATTTATTTATTAAAAGTAGATATAGTTTTGATTTTTTTTATAAAATTCTAAAAAAAATCGTTTAATACATTTCTAAGAACATTTAACATTTTATTTCTATATTTGTTTAATTATTAAATACGAATTTTATATAAAAATTATTATTATATTTAGTTTTTATAATTAAAATTAAAATTTATGATTATTACTTTATAGTTTTTATTAGTTTTATAAATGTTATAATATTATTTATTATTTAGTTAATTATATATTCTATTAACTAAATAACAAAAGTAATATAAATATTATATATATATTCATTGATGTAATTATGTTATATTATATAACATAACCTTATTTATAATATTTATAATTATATTATTTATTTTAAGCGTACGTTTATTCGGTCAACGTTAAATTATTCGTATATAACAACTCTAGGTAATTTAGTAAAATCGGAAGTCGAAAAGTGAGGGTTGTTATAGTACCTACCCGTTAAAAGAAATTTCGTCCCGAAATTTAGTTTTTGCCATCAATCGGCGTTGTTCGTACATAGACGAGAATATTTACATTTTATTTGGTCTTCACGTTCCCAGGTATGTTCGGGGCCTTTCGTGAATTCCAACGGATAGAATGTTGTTCTGTTTCATTTATTTAAATCATACGAACCCTAATTTCTTACAGGTTCTTCTATAAAGTGCATTTTATCATTAATGCGGAGGTTATCTAAAGGATTAATAAGAGTGTCATTTGACTAGGTTATCCTCAAAAGGGATGATGATGCTATACGAGCATTTTAGTAAACTGAACACATGAAATGTGTTATGAATAGTATTGAGCTTATTTAAAACTTTGAGTGTTTATGCCATAATATTAGGGTAGACAAAACAGAGAGGAGTTCATGAAAATCATGGTTATAAAGTTTGATAGAGATCTTCGTTGTTTAAGAATATTTTAATGATGAATATAAGTTGAAAAATAAAGTTTTATCACTACTGAATAATATGGATGCAACGATTCGGTTATAGGAAGAGTATAAACGAAGCTATCGTAAAAGAGTGAATGAGAAAATTAAATGTTCGTCTTAACTTTTGACGTAGTCACGATTGAATTCCAGAATTCAAGGGTTTAAAGGAAATCTTCGTAATCTATAAGACTTGGTTCTCCGGTAATTACAGAAATTAGGATTTCTTTGATTAAATGCGGTAAATTTCCTCGATTGCCGTGTCTGGAATTTCGCTATAAATTAGCGTTTTTCGTTTCATTATCTTCACCACTTCTATACTTTCTTCCTCAATTCATACTTCCAAAGATTGTGAAAATGCTCCATCCAGTTCTTATCCTGGATATTTTTCTGACTATCATTTCAGTCATTCTTCTTTTTCATTTACCACCAGAGGAATTTGTTTTCTTCTACTATTACCTTAGGGTTATAGTGTTTTTAATTCTCCCGTATCTTTACGTTGCAATACGTATTGATATACACGGTTTGTAATTTCAGTGTTGTTATCGGGCTTTGTATTTTCCCTTATATGTCGGAGCTCTTTGCCTTTTTATTCTCTTCTCGACTCTAACTAAAGCGAGTAATGGTCCAGAATTCGTAGGTATGAAGTTTCGAATGAACATAATTAATGTTCTAAGAAAGCAATTGTAATAGCACGATCTTGATTTGTCAAATTACCAGAATATCCGGAAAAGACCGAATCATCAAGAAATATATTTTCTTGATATGTTTAGAGGTTAAATATAATGTAAGAGTCGTGTAACATGGCAAATGATGATTATAAAGTCTATGAATCATCATCTTCCATTTAAAAATTTAGCATGACTTACTGTAATATAATCACGTTGGCATGACGTCATTATATTATACTAACTCATGCTTCAATTTCTAATACTTCTTCAAAACATTTATAATTTAAACTTGTATTTTACAGAATATAGAAACTAATACAGTTTCCTTTATGATGTAATAAAGATATTGCAAAGAGATAATTAATTGCGGACAAGAATAGTTATGAAGATATCTTCAGAAATATCGAGGATATTTATGATGATATTTTTGGAATTTCTAAGTTCGAAAGTTGATGAAGAAAAATTTTTCGCAAGCTTTTAACATGACTTCGGAGTAAGATATTCTCTAAAGATTTCATCGGATTTATAATTATCTGGATTCTTTGAATATAGGGTTTGGTCCTTGTATTTATCGTTGGTCTCCTTCATGGTTAGCTCAATCTGTTTTTTTTTCAATACTAGATTTTCTTTTGAGCTTTTCCAACACACAATTCTTTATTATCAAGCTTCTGGTCATTAAGACTATCTATAGCTTTTGCTGCTTCGTCAGCATTCTCAAGGTTAACGGATCTGAATCGTTGATTATCAATCCGAGATGTTTTCAAGAATTTTGAAGAATGTACAATGTAACATATTAATGTGAATGTTAGATATTTCTTGGGTATTACCTACCCGTTAAAATATTTTCACCATCAATAGTTTGTACAACAGAATATTAAATTATAATCTTTATGAAAATATGCGTACATATGTATTTTCCTTCAGATGCAATCATGGATTTAATGAGTTAATATAATATTAAACTCATTTGATTTATGGTTGAAACGAGAATAAATAATCTCCAAAACTTTAGAGATTACATAATCGTCGCGGAATATTTCTTTAATTAAGTTATGACTCAATACTTCATCATTCATTGTTTTTGATATACCTCGGTATATGAAGTTAATGCTCGTGAAATTCTAGTGAAATTCACAAGACACGAATAATGTTTTCTAGAAAGTTTTGAGTATATCGAAAATAAAAGTGTAAAATCAAACATGTATTTGAATAATACACTTGGTTTATTATGAAATGGAGTTTATTATGTTGAAGCAGTGATTAACGATTGCTAAGTTATTAACGAAGGATGTACATCATAGCATATTAGTGATATGAATTAACCAAGTAGTACATACTAGTTAAGATTCACACGTAATAGCTTAGTATGAAAAGGTTTATTATTGTTTCAAACTATATATATATAAAGTATACATATATAATTCTTCAGGAAGAATGAGTCAATACATCTTAACTCATTATTACTAATATTCCTTGGTATCTATGGGGCGTATGATGTTGATATCCGAGATACTGAGTGTGATGTTGAGGCGTGAGATGCGGATGTTGTTGTTGGTGGTGATGCTGATGGTACTGGTGGTGCTGGTTATGCCGCTGGTGCTGCTGATGCTTATAGAATTCGCACCATATTCTCCAGAGCCACCACTCGAGCGCGAAGCTCATTGACTTCTTCTACTATTCCGGGATGATTGGCAGTTCGGACAAGGGGATGAATAAGATCTAGAATTTTAGATATTATATATTCGTGACTGGATATCCTAGAAATGAGGGTGAAAATAGTGTTTAGAAACGGGTTCGCCGGTAAGTGCTTCAGGTTCTTCACCAAGAGGTGAATTCGGTTGGTGGAAGGGATCACCTTCTTCTTGTCTCCATTGATTAAGTTTACTACGAACCCATCCCCAATTCATCCAAAATAGATGATGGCTGATTGGTTGGTTCATTCCGGTTACGCTGCCATTAGAGCTTGAGGAATCAGATGAGAAATCCATATTATGTGATCGAATAAGGGTTTTGATATGAGATTAGTGTTGAATACTGGATGATATATCCGTTTCCTTGAATACGTGTATATAGTAAAAAGATTTCCATAATTTACGGAGGGAATTTAGGAAAAGTGTTAGACAAAGTCTATTGGGATAGATACGATAAGATATAATAAGATATGTGATAATGCTAAAAACGAACATATATTTCATAGCATTATCCCTCAAGAAAGACAAGCTTTTAGTTGCAGTTGTCCTATTTACAAGTAATATTCGTTTAAATAATAAAAGGTGAAGACAAAAGACAGATTCGACGAATTGAAGACCCAAACGACCAAAAAGCTCAAAAGTACAAAATACAATCAAAGAGGTTCCAATTATTGATAAGAAACGTCTCGAAATTACAAGAGTACAAGATTCAAAACGCAAAGTACAAGATATTAAATTGTACGTAAGGACGTTCAAAAATCCGGATCCGGGACATGAGTCAACTCTCAACGCTCGACGCAACGGACCAAAAGTTACAAATTAATTATGTATATAAATATAATATAATATATAATTAATTATATAAATTATATATTTATATTATATTTATATTATTAAAATCCGTCGGCAAGTAAAGATCCAAAATGGATGAGCTGTAAAGTCGAACTCCGCGACTTGCGGAGTTTGAAGAACAAGAGTGTCGCGACTCTCGGAGATACCTGGTCCCAAACTGCCTATAAAAGGCCACGCATTTTTCGAGTTTTATATATCCTAATTCTATCTATCTCACAAAAACGTATATATATATATATATATATATATATATATATATATATATATATATATATATTATAATTTTAATTTTAATTTTAATTTTAATTTCCAATAATAAGGGTATGTTAGCGAATGTTGTAAGGGTGTAAGTCGAAATTCTATCCGTGTAACGCTACGCTATTTTTAATCATTGTAAGTTATGTTCAACCTTTTTACATTAATGTCTCGTAGCTAAGTTATTATTATGCTTATTTAAAACGAAGTAATCATGATGTTGGGCTAAATATTAAAATTGGGTAATTGGGCTTTGTACCATAATTGGGGTTTGGACAAAAGAACGACACTTGTGGAAATTAGACTATGGGCTATTAATGGGCTTTATATTTGTTTAACTAAATGATAGTTTGTTAATTTTAATATAAAGATTTACAATTGGACGTCCTTATAAATAACCATATACACTCGATCGGACACGATGGGCGGGGTATTTATATGTACTAATAATTGTTCATTTAACCGGACACGGGAATGGATTAATAGTCACTAGAATTATTAAAACAGGGGTGAAATTATGTAAAAGGACACTTAACATAATTGATAACAAAGTATTAAAACCTTGGGTTACACGCAGTCGATAACCTGGTGTAATTATTAAACAAAGTATTAAAATCTTGTTACAGTTTAAGTCCCCAATTAGTTGGAATATTTGACTTCGGGTATAAGGATAATTTGACGAGGATACTCGTACTTTATATTTATGACTGATGGACTGTTATGGACAAAAACCAGACGGACATATTAAATAATCCAGGACAAAGGACAATTAACCCATGGGCATAAAACTAAAATCAACACGTCAAACATCATGATTACGAAAGTTTAAATAAGCATAATTCTTTTATTTCATATTTAATTTCCTTTATTTTATATTTAATTGCACTTCTAATTATCGTACTTTTATTTATTGTCATTGTATTTAATTGCACTTTTAATTATCGTACTTTTTAATTATCGCAAGTTTATTTTATCGCACTTTTATTTATCGCAATTTCATTATCGTTATTTACTTTACGCTTTAAATTAAGTCTTTTATTTATTTAATATTTTACATTAGGTTTTAACTGCGACTAAAGTTTTAAATCGACAAACCGGTCATTAAATGGTAAAAACCCCCCTTTTTAATAATAATATTACTTATATATATTTGTATTTTTTTATAAATTAAAACTAATATAGCGTTAAGCTTTGTTTAAAAGATTCTCTGTGGAACGAACCGGACTTACTAAAAACTACACTACTGTACGATTAGGTACACTGCCTATAAGTGTTGTAGCAAAGTTTAAGTATATCCATTCTATAAATAAATAAATATCTTGTGTAAAATTGTATCGTATTTAATAGTTTTTTCTAGTAAAATAAAGCTATTTCATATACACCTCGCATAACATCAAGTATTTTTGGCGCCGCTGCCGGAGAACGAAGAAGCGAAACGCCACATAAACACAAAAAAAAAAAACCGAAAAAAATATATATATATAAATCTATTTTTAAGATTTTTATAAAATTATAAAGTATTTCTATTTTTATTTTAATTTTTAAAACATAAGTTTTTATTTAATTTATATAAATATTTTATTTAATTATTAAAACAGAAAATATAAAACAGAAAAATATAATAAAAATATAATAAAAACTGAACCTGTCAAATTTGAACCTGGTACACGTTGAACCTGCAATCTCCACGACTTGCGGGGGTTTTGAACTGGGTTCACCGCGACTCGCGGAGCCGCCCAGATAGGTCACACAGAAACCCTAGTAAGCATTAATTACGGAGTATTTATTATTATTATTATTATTATCAATTAGGGTTAATTAGTTTAATATTTAATTTAAGTTTCAATTTAATTAGTAATAATTAATTATAATTAGTTTATTTATATAAAAATTAATACTTTTATAATATAAATATATAAAAATAATATTTTTATAAAATTAAATAATTTTATCAATTTTAATCTTATTTTTATTCTTGTATTTTTTTAATCGTTTATTCGTAATTTTTGTATTTTTATCATTCGTATTTAGTTTTAAGTCATAGTTTTTGCCATAGTTATTTTTACTTCTAGATTTTTAGGCTTTGCCGTAAAATCCCTTAAGTGCTTTCTCTTTAGACTAAGATTTAGGTGCTTTAGAATTTTGCGACGCCTATCTAAGTTTTAGTATTTTTTTAAGATATTGCCATTTGGGATATAGTTTTACTTGTAAGCTTTAATATTTTTAGACGCAACTTTTAATTCTTAGTTTTTAGTTCTTTTTTAAGTTTTAACGCGCTACTTTCTTATTTTTATTTTTCGACGCCTTTTACCTATGTATCAATTATCACTCCAATTAGTAATCTCAATTTTCAATTTTAATTTTAAGTTAGTGATAATAATAAGGTTGGGTTAGTCGAGTGTTTTAAAGTTTTATAAGTCGTTCTTTTTCTTTCTTATTTCTCCAATTTTAATATCAACGCGCTCTTTTTTTTTCTTATTTCTCGCCATTCTAGTTTTTAGGACTTAGAATTTTCTCTATTTCTTATCTAAAACTTCTTAAAATTTCAAAAATTTATTTTAAGTGGTTAAATTGATAGACATCAAAATTTTCTGGTTCGTAGTAATAGTTGGATTTGTACGTGGACCGGGTTATTGGAGCCAAACAATACTCAATTATATTGAGACCAAACGAATCCTGCCCCTCTGCTGCATCTTTTGGCTATTCGAAACGTGGGCAAAATCAGAAAAGTCTATTAATTGAATAACTTATATAATTTTTCTTTCCTTTTTAAAAACTAATAGGATATTCAGTGAATGCACCGAGCAAAACGTTCACCACCTTTTGTACGTTCACCACATGTAACTCGATCAAGACATCTAGCTAATATTGTCGCCGTTGATTTTTCTTTAGAATCGTCATCCAGTCGACCAAGTACTCCAATTCAATTTTTCGATATTCCATTTTTTGAATCCAACCTCACAATTGAGAATTCGGAGAATATTCAGGGACGATTCATAGATCATGAACCATTAATTTTTCCTCCGGAACCACCAATCATTCAAACAGAGATTGTTGAGGAAAGAACCATTAAATCAGAATCCTCTAGTGATTCAGATTCAACAAATTCAATCATGGAGAATCTGGAACCTTTAAGTATGGAAGACCGAATGAGAGCTAAACACACTGGCCAAGGTCACGCAATTACTCATCCAGACATTAATGCGCCAGATTATGAAATCAAAGGACAAATTCTACATATGGTGACTAATCAATGCCAATTTAGTGGTGCGCCGAAGGAAGATCCAAATGAACATCTTCGTACCTTTAATAGGATCTGCACACTATTTAAAATAAGAGAAGTTGAGGATGAACAGATATATCTCATGTTATTTCCCTGGACTTTAAAGGGAGAAGCCAAAGATTGGTTGGAATCGTTACCTGAAGGGGCGATTGATACATGGGATGTTTTAGTTGAAAAATTTCTTAAACAATTCTTTCCGGCATCAAAAGCCGTAAGACTTCAAGGAGAAATTATTACGTTCACACAGAAACCGAATGAAACTCTATATGAGGCGTGGACAAGATTTGGAAAGTTATTAAGAGGATGTCCGCAACATGGTTTAGACACCTGTCAAATTGTACAAATATTCTACCAAGGATGCGACATCACTATAAGGAAAGACATCGATATAGCAGCTGGTGGTTCTATTATGAAGAAAACCGAAACTGATGCTTATAAAATTATTGATAACACTGCTTCCCACTCACATGAGTGGCACCAAGAAAAAGATATCATTCGATCATCTAAAGCAGGTAGAGCCGATTCTAGCCATGACTTAGATTCCATTTCAGCAAAGATAGATGCTGTCGAGAGACGAATGGAAAAGATGACTAAGGATATACACTCAATACGAATTAGTTGTGAGCAGTGTGGAGGACCACATTTGACAAAAGATTGTCTCAGTATTGAACTAACAATGGAACAAAAAGAGAATATTTCATACATAAACCAAAGGCCTGGAAATAATTATCAGAATAATTATCAACCGCCAAGACCAATTTATAATCAAAACCAGAATTATAACCAAAATATTCCATACACCAACCAACAAGGTCCTAGTAATCAACAAGTATCAAATAATACTTACAATCAGCAAAGACCTAATTTTCAAAACAAACCACCATAAACCGATGATAAAAAGCCGAATTTAGAAGATATGATGACGAAGCTAGTTGAAACTCAAACGCAGTTTTTCACATCTCAGAAACAAACCAATGAACAAAATGCTCAAGCATTTAGAAATCAACAAGCTTCTATTCAAAATTTGGAACAAGAAGTAAGTAACCTAGCAAGGTTGATAGGTGAAAGAAAACCGGGAAGTCTACCTAGTGATACAAATGCTAACCCCCAGAATGAAACAGCTAAAGCCATTACCACAAGAAGTGGTATTACACTTAAACCACCTGAAATACCTGTAATTTCTGATGAAGCTATTCCTACTCCACAAGAACCACAACCTGATGAAGATAAGGAAAAAGAACCGGTAGTTGAAAAGGTTAATGAAGATAACACAGTTAAGGCTAAACCTTATGTTAAACTATACCAACCACCACTTCCTTACCCGAGTAAAATGAAAAAAGAGAGACTTGAAGCCGAGCAATCCAAATTTTTGGATATGTTTAAACAGATAAATGTAAATCTTCCTTTCATTGATGTAATTTTAGGAATGCCTAGATATGCTAAATTTCTGAAAGATCTAATCTCGAATAGAAAGAAAATGGAAGAACTCTCGGCTGTTACTATGAATGCTAATTATTCTGCAGTGCTGCTGAATAAGATACTAGAAAAATTATCAGATCCAGGAAGTTTCACAATTCCATGTTTTCTGGGTAGTCTTAGTTCAATAGAAGCATTGGCAGACTTAGGTGCTAGTATAAATTTAATGACGTATTCACTATACACTAAACTAGACCTTGGAGAATTGAAACCAACAAGAATAAGCATACAACTAGCCGATCGATCAATAAAATATCCTAGAGGGATAATGGAGAACATGCTAGTTAAAGTTGGTACTTTAGTATTTCCAGTAAATTTTGTTGTTCTGGACATGGAAGAAGATTCTCAAGTTCCTCTCATATTAGGAAGACCATTCTTAAACACGGCTAAAGCAATGATAGACGTGTTTGGTAAGAAATTGACCTTAATTATAGAGGACGAGAGTGTTACCTTTTTAATTGATAGAGCAATGCAACAACCGCAATCTGCAGATGATACATGCTATTATATTCAAACTATAGAATCACATGCAGAATTGTTAGAAGAATTTCCAGAATTACAAGGAACAGGAGAATGTTATTTAGGAGAAGGAACTGAACCAATTGATGAAACTGAAATGTTAGCTACACTTATGGCTAATGGATATGAACCAACAACAGAAGAAATTCAAATGCTAAAAGAAGAAGACAGATATCGATATAAATCATCGATAGAAGAACCTCCGACATTAGAGTTAAAGCCACTTCCAAACTATTTGGAATATGCTTATTTACTTGGTGAATCTGAATTACCTGTAATAATATCGTCTTCTCTTACTGAAAATGAGAAATCACAACTCATTTCTGTGTTAAAAGCTCATAAACCAGCCATTGCATGAAAAATTCATGATATTAAAGGAATAAGTCCTTCGTATTGCACACATAAAATCCTTATGGAAGAAGGTCATAAAACGTATGTGCAACGCCAACGAAGACTAAATCCTAATATGCAAGATGTTGTTAAAAAAGAAATTATTAAACTGCTAGATGCAGGTTTAATTTATCCAATCTCTGATAGTCCATGGGTAAGCCCAGTTCAATGCGTGCCTAAGAAGGGTGGCATGACTGTCATTACAAATGAGAAAAATGAGCTTATTCCTACTAGGACTGTAACAGGATGGCGTGTTTGTATTGATTATAGAAAATTAAATGACGCCACCAGAAAAGATCACTTTCCCTTACCTTTCATTGATCAAATGTTGGAAAGATTAGCCGGAAACAGTTACTATTGTTTTCTTGATGGTTTTTCCAGATATTTTCAAATTCCAATAGTACCCGAAGACCAAGAGAAAACCACATTCACGTGCCCTTATGGTACTTTTGCTTACAAACGCATGCCATTTGGACTTTGCAACGCCCCTGCAACCTTTCAAAGGTGCATGATGGCGATTTTTCACGACATGATAGAAGAATGCATGGAAGTTTTCATGGATGACTTTTCAGTCTTCGGTGATACTTTTGAATCATGTCTAGTTAATTTTGAATGAATGCTTATTAGATGCGAGCAATAAAATCTAGTACTTAATTGGGAGAAATGCCATTTCATGGTTAAAGAAGGCATCGTTCTTGGTCATAAAATTTCAAAGGAAGGAATTGAAGTGGATAGAGCTAAAGTAGATGTAATTGCTAAACTTTCACATCCCACCATTGTTAGAGGAGTTAGGAGTTTTCTAGGGCATGCCGGTCTTTACCGACGTTTCATAAAAGATTTTTCTAAAATTGCCACTCCTATGAATAAACTCCTAGAAAAGGATGCTCCATTCATCTTTTCAGATGAATGCATCAAATCTTTTAATATTCTTAAATAAAAACTCACTAATGCGCCAATCATGATAACTCCAAATTGGAATCTACCGTTTGAACTTATGTGCGATGCAAGTGATTTTGCAATGGGAGCCGTTTTAGGACAAAGGATTGAAAAACGATTTCAACCTATATATTATGCTAGTAAGACGTTACAAGGAGCACAAACGAATTACACAACTACTGAAAAAGAACTCCTTGCTATTGTCTTTACTTTTGACAAATTTCGTTCATATCTCGTTCTAGCTAAAACGGTGGTCTATACCGACCATTCTGCTCTTAGATACCTATTTTCGAAACAAGATGCCAAACCAAGATTAATCCGTTGGATCTTACTCTTACAAGAGTTCGATATTGAAATCCGAGATAAAAGAGGAGCAGAAAATCTCGCCGCTGATCATCTTTCTCGTCTTGAAAATCCTGAATTAGAAGTCCTAAATGAATCGGCCATACAAGACAACTTTTCTGATGAATATCTATTGAAGATAAATTATAATAAAATTCCATGGTTTGCAGATTATGGAAACTACTTAGTATGTGGATTCCTTGAAAAAGGATTATCGTACCAAAAACGAAAGAAATTCTTTAGTGATATAAAACACTATTTCTGGGAAGATCTACATTTGTTTAAAAGTTGTCCCGATGGAATAATACGCCGATGTGTATTCGGAGATGAAGCTAGTAAAATCTTAAACCATTGTCACACAGGACCAACAGGAGGGCATTATGGGCCTCAACTAACAGTAAGAAAAGTTTATGATGCTGGATTCTATTGGCCTACAATTTACAAAGACGCACACCTTCTTTGCAAATCCTGTGATGCATGTCAAAGGGCCGGAAAAATAAGTCAACGTGATGAAATGCCACAAAATGTCATTCAAGTATGTGAAGTATTTGATGTTTGGGGTATTGACTTTATGGGTCCATTTCCAAAATCTCATAATAATCTCTACATTCTCGTTGCCATTGATTATGTATCTAAATGGGCGGAAGCACAAGCTCTCCCAACTAACGATGCACGAGTTGTAGTCAACTTTTTAAAACGTCTTTTTGCAAGGTTTGGAACACCGAAAGCTTTAATAAGTGATCGGGGTACTCATTTCTGTAATAATCAACTTGAGAAAGTTCTTAAAAGATATGGAGTAACTCATAAAATCTCCACTGCATATCATCCACAAACAAGTGGACAAGTTGAAAATACCAACCGAGCTTTAAAACATATTTTAGAGAAAACTGTAGGATCAAATCTGAAGGAATGGTCCATAAAATTGGAGGATGCACTCTGGGCTTTTAGAACAGCCTACAAAACTCCAATTGGAACCACACCTTTTAGACTCGTTTATGGAAAAGCATGTCATCTTTAAGTAGAAATTGAACACAAAGCATTTTGGGATTTGAAGACATGTAATCTTGATTTACATGAAGCCGGACGTCTACGGTTAAGTCAATTAAACGAATTAGAAGAATTAAGACATGAAGCATACGAAAATTCGTTAATCTATAAAGAAAGAACGAAGAAATGGCATGATAAAAGAATCAGAAGTTCAAAAGAATTTAAAGAAGGAGACAGAGTTCTTCTTTTCAATTCACGATTCAAGCTATTTCCTGGAAAATTGAAATCAAGATGGTCTGGACCATTTATAGTCAAAAGAGTTTTCCCATACGGAACAGTAGAATTAATAAATTCAAATAGGATTGAATTTAAAGTTAATGGTCACAGAGTTAAACACTACATAGATAGTCCGATGGAAGTCGAAAACGAAGTTAATCACAATTTTGATACCGCATCTAACTAAGTGTGGGGAGAATCAAGTCTTTAAAGGATAATATGTATTTCTGTTAGAGTTAGATTTTCTGTTTTCGTGTAGTTCTCGAAAATGGAACACGAATGGTCTTTCCCTAGCAGACCCTAAAGAACTAGTCTTCTCCCCCCATTCTGAATTTTTTATTTTTTTAGGATTTACGAGATGAAGACTTCCTGTGAACTAAACCATGGTCTAATGCTACACGCTTTGATCACTAAACATAATAATGACACACTTCCGAGTGAACTGGTATCAGTAATCAGAGAAAAATTGGACGGAGTAAGAAAAGAATCCAGATGCGAAGATAATAAGTTACAATTTGGTAAAGAAAAATCAAAATCCGCAGCGAAAAGAAGAGCACGACACCTTGAAAAATGTCACAAATGCGGAAAATGGTCACACGAAGGTAAATGTTCAAATAATCAAACCTATTCAAACACCGAATTTGTTACTTTATGCAGAGATGGACCGTTCATATGTTTAGAAGAAAAAATATTAAATGCTCGAGGTTACGCCTATGTAGCCATGGAAAATCAATTAGTCCGACTATCTTATGAGTGGGCTAGAGCATATCACTAAGAATACTATCTCACAGGTAAGTTTGTACAGTTTTTATTTTTATTTTTATTTTTAACCTTTTGATAATAAACGCTAATTTGTTCGCTATAAAGTAATAAATTGGTATTCAATAAAATTAGGTCTTGCGACCAAAATTATTGATATCATACAAAAATTTATTACATCACTGCGAAATTTAACGTTTATTCTTAAGGTATAAATATCTTTAATCAATCAACCCAAAATATTTCAAAAATTCATCATGAGTTAAATTAGGTCATGGAACCGAAATTACTTTACCGAAAAGAGGGGCGTATATTTTTGATAATATTTGATTGATTAAAGTGGGATAAAAGCCAAAAAGATTTTTAATTTTATTTTTACCATATTTTTAAAAATTAATAAATTAATATTAAAATAATATTGTAAACTTTTTAAATTAATATATATTTAAAATTGTAAATATTTGAAAAATTAATATTTTTAATTAAGTTTGGTATGAATTTTTAATTTTATGCATTTTAAATTTAAGTTTGGAGTGAATTTTTAATTTTTAAAATATGAATTTTTAATTTTATGCATTTTAAATTTAAGTTTGGTATGAATTTTTAATTTTATACATTTTAAATTTAAGTTTGGAGTGAATTTTTAATTTTTAAAATATGAATTTTTAATTTTATGCATTTTAAATTTAAGTTTGGTGTGAATTTAAAAACAAAAATTTACTTTATTTCGTTAAGTTAAAAATATGATTTTTAAAATTCGTCGTGAGTTGAAGACTAGGTCGTTGAACCGAAATTGCTTTACCCGAGGGCAGGACGAGAATTTTTATTATCATTATTTTTAATCTTATTGATTTAAAGTATGCCAAAAAAATTAAAAAAAACCCAAAAATCTTTGCTTTTAAAACAATCGCTTGAAAAAGACAAATTTTAAAATTTTATCGAGGAGCGGACTAGGGCATCGATCCGAAACGCCCTCATCCTAAAAAGAAAACAAAATTTTAAAATTAATTTATTAATATTGTTTTTATAAGTTAAGATTTTTATAAAAAAAATAAATAAATAAAATAAAATAATACAAACACCGCGACTCGCGGAGTTTGTAATGGGTAAATACTGCAACTCGCAGAGGTTGCAAAATCCAGAAAAAAATAAAACGGCCGATCAGATCAGTTTGCACACAACCATACTCAAAATACTGCGAAAAAACCCACCAAAAACACTCTCAAATTCGAAATTTTTCACCAAAAATCATCAAATCTTTTACAAAATCACAATGAGGAGACTATTAACAAGGACTTTCTCAAGGAAAACGGTAATTTCTTCATCAAAACACCCATTTAATCCGAAAATTAGTGTTCTTGAACAAATTTATACCCAATTCGATTTTGATGCTTTTTAGTGTAATGATGCTTAAATTGCTTATATATTATGCTTGTATAACCTAGATTGATGCTATTTAACATGATTAGAAGCCTTAAACTTCAAATTTTGAGTAATCTAGGGTTTGTGTTCTTGAGCAATTTGGGGCTTTTTGATATAAACAGGTTATGGCCGATTTTTGTCATGAATTATTGCTAAATTAAGTAGTGTAACATGTTTAGGTAGTTAAATGATCCAAACTTTGAGCCTAAACATGATTTTTGAGAATTAAAGTGGACTTTTTCAAGTCTAAAATTCATGAACTTGATTTTTGAGAGATAATGCCATTTGAAACTTGTTTAATTGCTAATAATGATTATTTTGACATGTTATTTGAGTTGAATGCTTATGAACTTGGCGAACATTTTCGTATATGCTTATTTGAAAAAGTGTAGATTTGATAAAAATATGAAAATGAGCATAAGTTTGATATAAATTGAACATGTCATTGTAATTATTTTGATTGATGATTTTGCTGACACTAATGCATATTTGGATGCACAAAAATTGTGTTTGATGTGTTTTACAGACTGAAAGGGGTGAATCTTCATCCCAAGCTCGCATTGCTCCTCCTGAGAATGCGGAACAACAGGATGTTGATAACTATTACAAACAAGATATACCTCATCCAGTTATGACATTTTCAGATATGCACGTGGAAGATTTGCACCCGAACTTGAGATTAGACAGACGTTGGATAGATTATCCAAAATACCAAAGGGGCTTGCACACTCTTCATTCTAAAGCTGTTAAAGTACCTAGGGTAATAGAATGGGAACCGTTAGAAGCTGTAGGATTGGGCGAACGGATTAGAGAATTACTTACACAGAGGTATGGTAATTCTACTTTTAACGATTGAGTACGATTATTCAACATGCGTAGACCTGTATATAAAGTATGGTGTGAAGAATTATTGTGTAGTATAGAAATAAATGATCGGGTAGCTACTTTAACCGATCGAACTTTTATTAGATTTTTGTTAGGAGGTTCGATGCGCCACATGTCTCTACTAGACATGGCTCAGGCCTTACGTATATATACGCCTGAAGAGCTAGCATCTGCTGATTGTCAAGGGTTGATATTAAATGGTAGGAAGATTGATGAAAATTTTGATACGCATGGTGTATGGAGTCAAATGACTAGCCATCACCGATTTAAAGGGGGAAATTACTCTTATACGGATATAGATAGAGCTGAGTTAAGAGTAATTCACAGGTTTCTAGCGAACTCGATTACACAGCGAGGTAAAAATAAGGAAAAGGTAAATGAGCAAGATTTATTTTACCACATGTGTATTCGAGACCTACAAAGCGCTGTAAGTATACCTTATTGTGTGGGTTATTATTTATCGGCTATGGTTAGAGGGATGAGACCGCACAGTATAATAGGAGGTGGTATATTTATTACATTAATTGCTGAGTATCTCGATGTGGATATAAGTCGGGGGGATTATTAATCGAAGAACCAGAACCCCACGATACAATTGGTTTAAATGTATATCATGGTGCTATGGTTTTGAAGAGGCAAAATAACGCCGCAGTACCATATAATGGAAGACATCCACAGGTTGAAAGAGATCAACAGCCAGGTAATGTGGGAGGGGGAAATGAAATGACAGAAATGAAAAGGTTTATAGCTTCACAAGAGTATGAAAATGCTAGACATCGAGCATTTGAAGATTGGCAAGTTCATCAAAACCACATCATAGCTCATTGCCAACATGTAGGTAGAAACTATATTCCTACTCCAAAGCCCGTATTTCCTCCCTGGTCTATAGAGATTCAACCACCGTATCCTACTTATAACCCAGCTGAAGCATTCTATAACACATACGGTTATGCATAGAACCCCTACTGGTATCAGTATCAACCCTAGTTTATTTAGTTTTATTTATTTTATTTTTGTAATGTTACTACATTTAGCACTTATGTTGATATTGTAATAGTTTTTATAATTTTCTAACTTGTATTATTAGAGTTTAATAATTTTTGAATGTGGGGTAATATACCAAACTTCAAAAATATGTATATATGTTTGCAGATTATCTTATGTACACAACAGGGTAAAACAACGCATTTTCAAAGACTGGCATTAAGTTCAGCAAAAGCAACTAATTTTGACGACAAGATGCAAAATAAATGTGATATAACAACAAACGGAATGAACAAATGATGTGCACCATTTACCATTCAACACAAACAACAATATGTTTGGAAACTATAGTAAAATTTAATCATTTTTCTGCGCTAATCACCCTCAATAATTTAAATTATTATTGATTTCTTGCAAATGAGAGCATTGCAAGATCTTAAGTGTGGGAAGGGGTTAAATTCTTTCAGAATTTTAAATTTTTTTTAACACTTGGTTACCATTAAAAATACTAGTAAAGCAGTAGTTGTATTAGAATCTAGTGCTCTCTGATAATAAAGAACAGCCCTAGTCTTATATACTGACTACCCACTTCTAGTAAAATTTTTAAAAATTTTCAAACTAAATGAATTCAAAATCATGTTTATACATATTTATGAACGATGAAAACTAGGTGTTAATACCAAAATTGTCGTTACCTCGGAAAGGACATAAATTGAGAAACAACACAAAAATGTTAGAATTCATTTAAGAATGGAATAGAGGAAAATAAAAAGGCAAAGAAAGGAAAATAAAAGCCAAGTGTGGAAAATTTTTACCAAGTTATTCAAAATATATATCACATATTTTTGTACAAATAATTGAAAATACTTTTGTTTTGGACGATAATTAACTGTTTTACCCGATGAAAGAAAAGAAGAGATGGATCTACACGATGAATCAATTCCATCATTTAAAGGAAATAAAGTCTTCCGAAAAAGACACGCGCTTCTTGATTTAGGTCAAGAAGTTGTCGTTTAGACCAGCTGTAGGTTGACGAAAAATCTAGAAAAGTCATCACTAAAATCAGCAGGAAATCCACAGACCTCAGCATCAAACAGGGTCGCCAAGTGGTCAGATTTATCCTAACCATGAGAAGGATTTATCTCATACAATGGGGGGGCACCGTGCAAATTAGCTTGATAAGACTAATGAATCAGATCCCCAGAAAGGATAATCTCCTTAAAAGATCAAAAATCAGCTTTTAAGACTGATATTACTCAATCCTTGAGATTGACCTTAAAGATTGAGAATTCAAACTCATGGAATTCAATGATATCTAAACTCGAGCTTGAACGAGAAAATATTTTGATCAAAAATTAAAACCGATTTGTTTTCTGAAAACCCATTTTCAATGCGTTCATTACCATTGAACGTAAAATCCTAGGAATTCAACTGGAATTCATTAGGTCACCTAAACCAAATCGGGTGTCAACCGTAAGAACGATGGTTGCATAGCATGGTCAAAGACAGGACCTTGTGCCAGACCGAAAAATTATAAGGGCGAGCTTTACTATTGCTCCTACCAAGGATAGTAATTGCATCTGATACGTTATAGACCATAATTAAAAGCATGTCAGGGGACATTGCCTTAACAGTTGCTTGTTCAACGCTTTCCTTTACAACTGGACGGTAGTTTACCGAAAGGTAATATACGGAGCAAGTATACTGGACGTGTTGCTTTCCCAATACAAGGTTAGCAAGTGGGTGACACAAAACCACAAGTTTTGAGCTAAAGTTTTCAAATCTGAAACCCACCAAACCCACAAAAAGAATTTGCAAACACCGGTGAAGGGTTATTCCGGAAAACTTATCTAGGGTAAAAGTTAGATTTAATTTTCAAAAGATCAAATGTTTTCATAAAGATTCAATTTCCTTAAAGGATCTAAATTTTATAGTCATGTGGGACTGTAAACCACATCGTTACTACCATTGTTTATACCGCCGTAAAGAAATCACTGATGTACAAAGTGTGAAGAATAAAGAAGTGATTCTAGTATTTCAAGACTATATTGCTTGAGGACAAGCAACGCTCAAGTGTGGGAATATTTGATAATGCTAAAAACGAACATATATTTCATAGCATTATCCCTCAAGAAAGACAAGCTTTTAGTTGCAGTTGTCCTATTTACAAGTGATATTCGTTTAAATAATAAAAGGTGAAGACAAAAGACAGATTCGATGAATTGAAGACGCAAACGACCAAAAAGCTCAAAAGTATAAAATACAATCAAAGAGGTTCCAATTATTGATAAGAAACGTCTCGAAATTGCAAGAGTACAAGATTCAAAACGTAAAGTACAAGATATTAAATTGTACGCAAGGACATTCAAAAATCCGGATCCGGGACATGAGTCAACTCTCAACACTCGACGCAACGGACCGAAAGTTACAAATTAATTATGTATATCAATATAATATAATATATAATTAATTATATAAATTATATATTTATGTTATTAAAATCCGTCGGCAAGTAAAGATCTAAAATGGATGAGCTGTAAAGTCGAACTCCGCGACTTGCGGAGTTTGAAGAACGAGAGTGCCGCGACTCGCGGAGATACCTGGTCCCAAACTGCCTATAAAAGGCTACGCATTTTTCGAGTTTTATATATCCTAATTCTATCTATCTCTCAAAAACGTATATATATATATATATATATATATATATATATATATATATATATATATATATATATATTATAATTTTAATTTTAATTTTAATTTTCAATAATAAGGGTATGTTAGCGAATGTTGTAAGGGTGTAAGTCGAAATCTGTCCATGTAACGCTACGCTATTTTTAATCATTGTAAGTTATGTTCAACCTTTTTACATTAATGTCTCGTAGTTAAGTTATTATTATGCTTATTTAAAATGAAGTAATCATGATGTTGGGCTAAATATTAAAATTGGGTAATTGGGCTTTGTACCATAATTGGGGTTTGCACAAAAGAACGACACTTGTGGAAATTAGACTATGGGCTATTAATGGGCTTTATATTTGTTTAACTAAATGATAGTTTGTTAATTTTAATATAAAGATTTACAATTGGACGTCCCTATAAATAACCATATACACTCGATCGGACACGATGGGTGGGGTATTTATATGTACTAATAATAGTTCATTTAACCGGACACGGGAATGGATTAATAGTCACTAGAATTATTAAAACAGGGGTGAAATTATGTACAAGGACACTTGGCATAATTGATAACAAAGTATTAAAACCTTGGGTTACATGCAGTCGATAACCTGGTGTAATTATTAAACAAAGTATTAAAATCTTGTTACATTTTAAGTCCCCAATTAGTTGGAATATTTGACTTCAGGTATAAGGATAATTTGACGAGGATACTCGCACTTTATATTTATGACTGATGGACTGTTATGGACAAAAACCAGACGGACATATTAAATAATCCAGGACAAAGGACAATTAACCCATGGGCATAAAACTAAAATCAACACGTCAAACATCATGATTACGGAAGTTTAAATAAGCATAATTCTTTTATTTCATATTTAATTTCCTTTATTTTATATTTAATTGCACTTCTAATTATCGTGCTTTTATTTATTGTCATTGTATTTAATTGCACTTTTAATTATCGTACTTTTTAATTATCACAAGTTTATTTTATCGCACTTTTATTTACCGCAATTTCATTATCGTTATTTACTTTACGCTTTAAATTAAGTCTTTTATTTATTTAATATTTTACATTAGGTTTTAACTGCGACTAAAGTTTTAAATCGACAAACCGGTCATTAAACGGTAAAAACCCTCCTTTTTAATAATAATATTACTTATATATATTTGTATTTTTTTTATAAATTAAAACTAATATAGCGTTAAGCTTTGTTTAAAAGATTCCCTGTGGAACGAACCGGACTTACTAAAAACTACACTACTATACGATTAGGTATACTGCCTATAAGTGTTGTAGCAAGGTTTAAGTATATCCATTCTATAAATAAATAAATATCTTGTGTAAAATTGTATCGTATTTAATAGTTTTTCCTAGTAAAATAAAGCTATTTCATATACACCTCGCATAACATCAATATGATGTGTTTATACTCTAATAATGGCAGTATGACGTGTCGAGATCATAAAGTGATAAGTATGTAATCTAATAATCTTTTGATTAAAGACTTTCAATTCGTATACTGTGATAACCCAATGACATTTTTCAGTTCGCAAACCGATGCATAAAGGCATAAGGCATATAGGTACGTGATATAACAGGGAGTTACATACGTTTGAGTGTGAGTAGTAACAAATATAGGAGTTTCAAAAATCATGGGTAATATTTCATGTAATACATATGTAATACACAAAACCATGATAGATGACATAGGAATGTCAAGAATTTCAGAAATCATGGTGTCGCATTTAAATGCGGTGGCGTAATTGGATAGTACTTAGGAAAATTCTTAGATTGGCTTGGCATTCTAAGATAAGTAAAGTTTCTAAAGTATAGTGTAGAATTTAACAGTTAAAGGCAACAATTAAAGGCACTATGGTCAAGGAAAGTTGTAGTCCTACATTGCTAAGGTACCTAATTGTATAAGGCACACATAAAATGCAATCCTGGTTCTCTACAACAACTCTGCTCTGATACCAATCTGTCACACCCCTAAATAGGGCCTAGGGTATTTGTGACTAATTATATCAAATCACAGTTGTATAAACGAGAACGACTCTATATGAGACATTTTGAATAAAACATTTATTAATAAAACAGCGGGAGCATTAAAAGTTTTACATCAAATTTAAACTGAAATAATAATAATAGTCTTAATACAAAGTAAATGTAATGAAATGAAGACTCCATGTAGCAGCATTCAATTCATCAAATAGCAGTCATGGCAATCATCTTATTCGTCACCTGAGACAAAACATGCTTAAAGTGTCAACCAAAAAGGTTGAGTGAAGTTCATAGGTTTAACAAAAAGTTTGACCGTTGTTTTAGACCACAAGATTTAGTTTGTAAAGTTGATCTCGAAAGATCGAAAGAAATAGTTATGCCAATTCGTGATATTTAAACTAAACGATAGTATGCCCCATGACAAGTTAGTTCTACTTGTCGGTTTAATTTCATTATCAAGTAATACAAAGACATAGTCAAATGTATCAGGGACGTTACTCCCGATAGGCCTACCCCCAATAACCTAGCATGCCTAACACTTAAAAATATCACTGTAGGGACTTTAGCCGAACAAAGCCGGGTATAGCATAGTTTAAGCAGTTTGGTACTTGTGTCTAAAGTGTAAAAAGTAAAAAAAAAAACAGCATGTGTCTCACCCTAAAAGTAAGTAAGTTTTGCTAGCAATAAAGAGGGGCTATCAATTCACCTTAAATAGCAGTTGAAGTATTCCACGCAAGAAAGGAAAGTAAAGCAAGTAAGTGACCGGGATATCAACTAGAAGTAGTTCCTCAAGAGAGAAATGAGAGATTAAGGTGCAAGTTTGAAATGAGAAATGTATGTGGTATTTATAGTTGAAAATGTTAGGTAAAAAAAATAAAATAAGTAAAAGAAATAAAAAGAAAAATATATATTAAATCTTAAAATAATAAAAGTAGTTTGTATTTTTATTAAAAGTAATTCTTAAAAGTTAAAATAAGAAAAAGTAGTTTGTATTTTTATTAAAAGTAAATCTTAAAAGTTAAAATAAGAAAAAGTAGTTTGTATTTTTATTAAAAGTAAATAAGAAAAAGTAGTTTGTATTTTTATTAAAAGTAAAACTTAAAAGTTAAAATAAGAAAAAGTAGTTTGTATTTTTATTAAAAGTAAATCTTAAAAGTTAAAATAAAAAGTAGTTTGTATTTTTAATAAAAGTAAATCTTAAAAGTTAAAATAAGAAAAAGTAGTTTGTATTTTTATTAAAAGTAAATCTTAAAAGTTAAAATAAAAAAAAGTAGTTTGTATTTTTATTAAAAGTAAATCTTAAAAGTTAAAATAAGAAAAAGTAATTTGTATTTTTATTTAAAATAAATCTTAAAAGTTAAAATAAGAAAAAGTAGTTTGTATTTTTATTAAAAGTAAATCTTAAAAGTTAAAATAAGAAAAAGTAGTTTGTATTTTTATTAAAAGTAAATCTTAAAAGAAAAAGTAGTTTGTATTTTTATTAAAAGTAAATCTTAAAAGAAAAAGTAGTTTGTATTTTTATTAAAAGTAAATCTTAAAAGAAAAAGTAGTTTGTATTTTTATTAAAAGTAAATCTTAAAAGTTAAAATAAGAAAAAGTAGTTTGTATTTTTATTAAAAGTAAATCTTAAAAGTTAAAATAAGAAAAAGTAGCTTGTATTTTTATTAAAAGTAAATCTTAAAAGGTAAAATAAGAAAAAGTAGTTTGTATTTTTATTAAAAGTAAATCTTAAAAGTTAAAATAAGAAAAAGTAGTTTGTATTTTTATTAAAAGTAAATCTTAAAAGTTAAAATAAGAAAAAGTAGCTTGTATTTTTGTATTTATTTATTAAAAGTAGATATAGCTTTGATTTTTTTTTATAAAATTCTAAAAAAAATCGTTTAATACATTTCTAAGAACATTTAATATTTTATTTCTATATTTGTTTAATTATTAAATACGAATTTTATATAAAAATTATTATTATATTTAGTTTTTATAATTAAAATTAAAATTTATGATTATTACTTTATAGTTTTTATTAGTTTTATAAATGTTATAATATTATTTATTATTTAGTTAATTATATATTCTATTAACTAAATAACAAAAGTAATATAAATATTATATATATATTCATTGATGTAATTATGTTATATTATATAACATAACCTTATTATAATATTTATAATTATATTATTTATTTTAAGCGTACGTTTATTCGGTCAACGTTAAATTTATTCGTATATAACAACTCTAGGTATTTTAGTAAAATCGGAAGTCGAAAAGTGAGGGTTGTTATAAAGTTGCACCTTGGAAAGGCGTTGTTCGATTTGGTAAACGAGGGAAATTAAATCCAAGGTATATTGGATCATTCAAGATTATTGATCGTGTCGGACCAGTAGCTTACCGACTTGAGTTACCTCAACAACTTGCGGCTGTACATAACACTTTCCACGTCTTAAATTTGAAGAAATGTTGCGCTAAAGAAGATCTCACTATTCCGTTAGAAGAAATCCAAATCAACGAAAAACTTCAATTCATCGAAGAACCCGTCGAAATAATGGATCGTGAGGTTAAAAGACTTAAGCAAAACAAAATACCAATTGTTAAGGTTCGATGGAATGCTCATAGAGGACCCGAGTTCACCTGGTAATGAGAAGATCAGATGAAGAAGAAATACCCGCACTTATTTCCAGAAGATACGTCAACACCTCCAACTGCTTAAAATTTCGGGACGAAATTTATTTAACAGGTAGGTACTGTAGTGACCCGAACTTTTCCATGTTTTTATATATTAAATGAAATTGTTATTTACATGATTAAGTGTTTCTAACATGTTATGCAATCAAACTTGTTAAGACTTGATTAATTGAAATAGGTTTCATATAGACAATTGACCACCCAAGTTGACCGGTGATTCACGAACGTTAAAACTTTTAAAAAACTATATGATGACATATATATGGATATATATACAGTTAACATGTTATTATGATAGGTATGTGTCTCATTAAGTATTTAAACAATGAGTTATATACATAAAAATGAGACTATTGAATTAAGAAACTCGAAAACGATATATATATAACGATTATCGTTATAACAACGTCTTGCTAAGTACATATGAATCATATTAAGATATTGATACACTTTGTTAAACATGTTAAATGATAAGTAAATATATCATTAAGTGTATTAACAATGAACTACATATGTAAAAACAAGACTACTAACTTAAGGATTTCGAAACGAGACATATATGTAACGATTATCGTTGTAACTGAAGGTATTTTGTATGCCCGAGAGACATAATTAATTAATGTGGCCAATATGTTATGATCCAAGTCGGGTCATGCCCAATAACAAGCCGTCAACACTTTTATGTATTTATTTTCAAGAGTGGATCTTTAAAATAAATACTTGACACTTAGACTTTAGAAATTGGTTTCTAAGGATAATATGCTTGAAATAATTATTTGGATAATTATAAGTATAAGTTTAATTCATTATGTGATTAAGCTTATTTGTGTGTAATAATTTTATAAAAGGTTATAAAATTAAATATATGTGCTAGTAACATATATGTATATATATATGTTATAAGTGGTTTATAATTTATATACAAGTGCAAGTAATATATGTACATTTACATATTATAAATGGCTTATATATTAAAGTAATGTACATATATTAAAAGAGTGTAAGTAATATTTCAACAAGCAACTAAATGGACATGCAAATATATGGATAAAAGAAAAACAAAAAAAAGGGGGAGGGAGCATGGGGGTGGCGGTTTTGTCATCCCAAGACAAGCCACCCCATGCTTTGTTATTACTTGTAAATACACTCTTCTACATACAATGCATGCTTGCACAACTACTCACACACACATTAAACTTGCAAATTTGAAAAACCAAAACCTCTCTTCCACCCTATTTTGGCCGAAAATATTGAGGAGAAAAAGGGGTTCTTCAAGCCAAGTTTGATAGCATATTAGTGTCTTAAATCCTAACCAAGAAGAAGGGTGTTGATATACAAAGGTTTATGGGTATACAAGCTTGAGGTTTCAAGTAAGAAGCTTGCTCATTCTTCATCATCTTCATCTTCATTTTACCTTCTAACTTGGAGTAGGTATAACTCTATAACTAGCTCTTTTACTTTGTAAGCATATTATCTAGACTTGATATATTTTGGGATTCAAGTTTAAAATGGTTAAACTTAGTATTAATTTGTTTTAAAAGTTGCTTCCGCTCTATGTTAAAATCGATTTTGACATCTACATATATGGATATGAAACTTGTTAATATTTTGAATCCCAACAATGGTATCTAGAGCCAAGGTCATAGAAATATGCTTCTTGTATTTGGCTTGAAAACACATTTTCTTTACAATCTAGTAACATGCATGAAACTAGAATGTAAAAATTTTGTGGTTTTGGATGGGGGTAATTTTGGCCGAATTCTAGGGGTTCCAAAATGGGTTTGGAGCTTCAAGTTTGGCCAAGTTTTGTTGTTATTATGGTTCACAATCAAGCCTTGACCTTGTGGTTGGATTTGTGCATGATTTGGTTGTGTTTTGATGGTTGTAATATTCATTTATTTGGTTTGTAATAATCTTGTAATTTTGGTGATGTAATTTATTTTATTTTGGTATGTAAAATAGATTAGGTTGTAATTTCTTTTTCTAGAAAAAATGTATTAGGTTATATATTTTTTTTGTAAAAAGAAGTGAAGATTCAAGAAGATGTATGAAGATTACAAGATGGAGCATAAGGATGCAAGAGCTAGTGGGAGATTTGTAAATCTCCTACTTTGTTTTTTAACCCTTTTGGTAACACTTGTTTTGGCTAAATAAGTGTTCACCACCATGGCTTGATTGTGGACTTTCTTATTTTGCATGTTTGTATGATTATTGTGTTTGTATGCTTGGTTGATACAAGAAAAATCACATGGTAACAACTTGCAAAATGACATTATAAATGGTTATAATTAAAACAACAAAAGACACTAATAAATGGTTATTAGGTACTAGATGAAAATACATATAAAATGGTTTATATCTAATAAAATTGGTTTTATTACAATTGATATAAAAATTGGTTTTTCACAATATACTATACACCAAATGCATGTTGGTGTATGGCAAATGTTTTCTTAAACTAGAATTTATGAAAACTTAAAATCCCTTAACTAAAACAAGGTAAACAAGTTAAACGCCATCCTTTTGTGGGAACACTTGAACATAGTAGGGAACTCATAATGGGATCAAGGTCACCTAACCATTATGAACTAATTAATATGGTTAAGGTAAAATTCGCATGCTTGTGGGATAAAGGTCACCTAACTACTTGTATGTTAATTTTACATGTTTGCACAAGTAGGATGACTTGATTTGGGAATCATGAACTTAGGGTCACCGAAGCATGAGGAACAAATAGGCGTTGATGGGATAAATATGCCATGCAAAGGGATTGCATGATCCCATAACTTAGAAGTTGTAAAAGGATTGCAATTGTCACATAAATGACTACCTAGCTAAATCAAATGACGGGATAAAGGTCACCTAACCGAAATTTGATTTACCGTTGGATTCTAAGATTTAATAAAACAATTAAAAATAAAAGGGTATTGTTTATTAAATTTAAAATCGATACTTAAAAGAACTTTGTTGAATTTTGTAGATGGCCGCCCATAACAACAACAACATGCAAAATGCACCACTTAACCTAAACAACCTATCGTTAAGGTCTCTCCTCGAGAAAGACAAACTCAACCATACGAACTTTATGGATTGGTTCCGTAATCTTAGGATTGTCCTCAAACTTGAGGATAAAGCGTATGTGTTGGAGGACCCTATTCCCGACCAACCGGATGAGGAAGATCTAGAGGGCATGGCTTATTATGACAAGTATTGCACCAATTCGGTGCAAGTCGCTTGCCTAATGCTTGGGACTATGATACCCGAACTCCAAAAGGATTTCGAACATCATAGTGCATATGACATGATTACGCAATTGAAGGAGATGTTCCTTCAACAAGCACGTGTCGAGCGCTTCGAAACGGTTCGAGCGCTACATGCATGTCGTATGGATGACACCCAATCCGTCTCATCTTATGTCCTCAAAATGAAAAGCCTCATTGATCACGCTAACCGTCTCAATCTCAACATATCCAATGATCTAGCCACCGATCTTATCCTAAACTCCTTGTCAAAGAGGTTTGACCAATTTGTAATTAATTACAATATGAATGGGATGGATAAGACCATTGGTGAGCTTCATGGCATGTTAAGGACGGCCAAAACTAGCATGGGTAAAAGGGCTTCACCCGTGCTAATGATTAATGATGGTGGGTCCAAAGGTAACAACACCTCTAAGCCTAAGGCGGCTAAGAGGAAAGGACCCGCCCATCAAGGCAAGGGAAAGGGGAAGATGGTTACCCCAACCAAAAACAAGAATAAGAAGCAAAAGGTTGCCAGACAAGCAAACCCCAAGGCAGACCCATGTTTCGGTTGCGGTGAAATGGGTCACTGGAAACGAAACTGCCCGGTCTACCTTAAGGAGTTGAAGGAAAAGAGGGATGCGGGGCAATCCCCAGGTAATATATATATGGTATATATAGAGCTTAGTATTACTTCTTCTAATACATGGGTATTAGACACTGGATGTGGAACTCACATTTGCAATTCATTGTAGGGGTTCAAAAGAAGTAGCAAGCAAATGGGAACATCAAGTCTCTACATAGGTAATGGAGCCAAAGTGCAAGTGAAGGCTCAAGGAGACTTTGTGTTAAAGCTTCCAAGTGATTTGGAACTTATTTTGAAAGATGTTTTGTATGCACCCGATTTATGTCGAAACATTATTTCCGTTTCCCATTTGAAACAATGTGGTTTTAATCTTAATTTTGTTAATGATGATATCCATGTTTATTTAGATAATGTATTCTATTTCAAGGCTTCGCCTTCAAATGGAATTTATGAATTGGTTCATGATAATGCATCATCTAGTAGCTCAATATACCATACTAGCACCAAGAAACTCAAAAGGGATTTGAGTGATTCCTACTTATGGCATTGTCGCCTTGGTCACATAAACAAGAACCGAATGCATACACTTCAAAAGAATGGACTTTTGAAATCAAATGAAATGGACTCGTTTGATGTATGTGAATCTTGTTTACAAGGCAAAATGACTAAAGCGCCTTTCAAAGGGACCTATGAAAGGGCTAAAGACTTATTGGGATTAATACATTCGGATGTATGTGGACCCTTTAAGCCCATGACTAGGAATGGTGAAAGATACTTTGTTACTTTCATTGATGACTTTAGTGGTTTCGGATATGTCTACTTATTAAGACACAAGGACGAAACGTTTGAAGCATTCAAAGAATATCAAAACGAAGTGCAAAATCAACTCAATAAGACAATTAAGGTACTTCGTACCGATAGAGGAGGTGAATACCTAAGCGATGCTTTCCAAGATCATCTTAGGAGTTGTGGGATTATCTCACAACTTACTCCACCCGGAACACCCCAACTCAATGGATTTTCTGAAAGGAGGAACCGAACCCTAATGGATATGGTTCGATCTATGATGGCAAGAAGCACGTTACCTCTATCATTTTGGGGTTATTGTCTAAGCTCCGCGGCCCGTATTTTAAATATGGCCCCAACCAAGAAAGTGGAACGAACTCCTCATGAGATGTGGTTTGGAAAACCTCCTTCTCTATCATACTTGAAAGTATGGGGATGTGAAGCTTATCCTAAGCTCCATGTTGCTAATAAGTTGCATGCTCGATCCACAAAGTGTATCTTCATAGGATATCCCAAGGATGATATGGGATGCTATTTCTATGATCCGACCGAGCAAAATGTATTTGCTGCTCGAAAGGCGGAATTCCTTGAAGCTAAGTTCCTAATGGAAGGAAATAGTGAAAGGAAGATAGATTTTGAAGAGGTTCAAGATCAAATAGATGATACACAAATGGTTGACACTAGTACTCAACATGAGGATGTTGAAAATGATCAAGTGGTTGATCAAAGTACACAAGACGTTCGAAGATCTAGTAGGATTAGTAATCCTCCGGAGAGATATGGTTTTCTCGTGGATGGTTGCTATACGGTTGATTTAGATGAACCAACAAACTACGAAGATGCTTTATCAAGGATTGATAAAGACAAATGGCAGGAAGCCATGAACGCCGAGATGCAATCCATGTATGAAAACCAAGTTTGGGAAATTGTTATGCAACCTCCTAGCTCTAAGCTAGTTGATTGCAAATGGCTTTTCAAGAAGAAAACCGACATACATGGAAACTTGGATACATACAAAGCTAGACTTGTAGCAAAAGGTTTCACTCAAACTCAAGGGGTTGACTATGATGAAACTTTCTCGCCTGTGGAAATGCTGAAGTCTATTAGGATATTATTTGCCATTGCTGCTCATTATGATTATGAAATATGGCAAATGGATGTCAAAACCTCTTTCCTAAATGGATATCTTGAGGAAGATGTCTATATGGTACAGTCCGAAGGTTTTGTAGATCCGAAATATCCTAAAAAGGTATGCAAGTTAAAGAAATCAATCTACGGATTGAAGCAAGCATCTAGAATGTGGAATCATCGTTTTAATGAGGAGGCAAAGAAATTTGGCTTCATTAAAAATGGTGATGAAGCTTGTGTATACAAGAAAGCTAGTGGGAGCTCTATTATGTTCCTTGTGCTATATGTGGATGATATATTATTATTTGGGAATGATATTACCACAATGCAAGAAGTTAAAACTTGGCTAAAGAGTTGCTTCTCCATTAAGGATCTTGGAGAAGCACAATACATATTGGGGATAGGGATCTATAGGAATAGATCTAAGAAATTGATAGGTTTAAGTCAAAGTACATACATTGATAAAGTCTTGAAAAGGTTCAAGATGGAAAACTCTAAGAAAGGTTTGGTACCTATTCAAAGAGGAACCGTTCTCAGTTCATCTCAGTGTCCCACCACAAAAGATGAACAAGAGAGGATGAAAAATGTCCCATACGCATCTGCTATTGGGTCAATCATGTATGCAATGATATGTACTAGACCGGATGTGTCATGCGCTCTAAGCTTGACAAGTAGATACCAGAGTAACCCAGTAAACAGTCATTGGATTGCTGTTAAAAGTATATTGAAATACCTTAGGAGGACTAAGGATATGTTTCTAATATATGGGTCTGGTGAGGAGGAACTCGCTGTAAAAGGTTACGTAGATGCGAGCTTCCAAACTGACCGAGATGATTCTCGATCACAATCCGGTTATGTCTTCATGTTAAATGGTGGTGCGGTCTCTTGGAAGAGTTCAAAACAGGATGTTGTTGCGTTGTCCACTACAGAGTCGGAGTACATTGCCGCCTCATTGGCAGCTCAGGAAGCTGCATGGATGAAGAAATTCATCGACGACTTAGGAGTGGTCACTTCCATTCAGGACCCTCTTGAGATCTTTTGTGACACCGAGGGTGCGATTGCTCAAATCAAAGAACCTCGTGCTCATCAAAAGACTCGTCACATTGAGCGGAGATTCAACTACATCAGGGATGAAGTTGAAAAAGGAAAGATATGTATTCACAAAGTTCACACAGATCATAATGTTGCGGATCCACTCACGAAGCTTTTACATGGGCCAAAACATGATGGGCATGTTTGTGCATTAGGGCTTCGATATTCTAGTGATTGGAAATGATCTATTTTATGTATTGTAACGGAACGAATTAGTTCAAACTCATTAATATAATTATGGTATTAATTTAATTTTAAGTTATGTTCCAATTTTGCATATTTTATCCATGAATAAATAATTATTCTAAATTCCGTAGTTGATCACATTTGTGGGAACAAGTGTGAGGTCTAGACTATTATGAACTTGGATTGGTTAAACATTCAAATGGTGAATGTGGGGCAAGGTTGCAACCATGGTTCATAGATATTTGTGGGACACAATTATTGGAAGACCCGCTCTCAAGATTTACTGTATAGAGCCTTTGTGGTTGATCACATGTAATCTTGAGTAAAGGAGAATATCATTGTATCCTCTGACTTGAGATACATATTGGGTTCAGATATTCACCGAATATCGTGCCTTGATTCTTTCCTTCGCTATTCTGAGAAGGTAGCTCATAAGGGAGGCTTCAGGTATGGTACGAAGTGTAGTGTCTAGGACGTATGTAGTCAAGATGGAATTTGTCCCTCTTATTCGTTGAGAGTCAGATGTCTAAGGCCTGATAAAGTTAAATCTATAAGAGGGTGATCACTCTATACCTCTTGGATTTAACATGACATCTAGGACAAAAGGATATATTGAAAGATTCACCTAATCATATTCGAGATGGGAACTCGAAAGGGATGATGTTATTGAATGGCACTAAGTCATAACACATTGGGGGTGATGGACGGTCGTTAGGTGGTATCCGTCACTTGCATTAATTCCTTATGTTTCTCGTGCAAGTGGGAGATTGAAGGTATTTTGTATGCCCGAGAGACATAATTAATTAATGTGGCCGATATGTTATGATCCAAGTCGGGTCATACCCAATAACAAGCCGTCAACACTTTTATGTATTTATTTTCAAGAGTGGATCTTTAAAATAAATACTTGACACTTAGACTTTAGAAATTGGTTTCTAAGGATAATATGCTTGAAATAATTATTTGGATAATTATAAATATAAGTTTAATTCATTATGTGATTAAGCTTATTTGTGTGTAATAATTTTATAAAAGGTTATAAAATTAAATATATGTGCTAGTAACATATATGTATATATATGTTATAAGTGGTTTATAATTTATATACAAGTGCAAGTAATATATGTACATTTACATATTATAAATGGCTTATATATTAAAGTAATGTACATATATTAAAAGAGTGTAAGTAATATTTCAACAAGCAACTAAATGGACATGCAAATATATGGATAAAAGAAAAACAAAAAAAAAGGGGAGGGAGCATGGGGGTGGCGGTTTTGTCATCCCAAGATAAGCCACCCCATGCTTTGTTATTACTTGTAAATACACTCTTCTACATACAATGCATGCTTGCACAACTACTCACACACACATTAAACTTGCAAATTTGAAAAACCAAAACCTCTCTTCCACCCTATTTTGGCCGAAAATATTGAGGAGAAAAAGGGATTCTTCAAGCCAAGTTTGATAGCATATTAGTGTCTTAAATCCTAACCAAGAAGAAGGGTGTTGATATACAAAGGTTTATGGGTATACAAGCTTGAGGTTTCAAGTAAGAAGCTTGCTCATTCTTCATCATCTTCATCTTCATTTTACCTCCTAACTTGGAGTAGGTATAACTCTATAACTAGCTCTTTTACTTTGTAAGCATATTATCTAGACTTGATATATTTTGGGATTCAAGTTTAAAATGGTTAAACTTAGTATTGATTTGTTTTAAAAGTTGCTTCTGCTCTATGTTAAAATCGATTTTGACATCTACATATATGGATATGAAACTTGTTAATATTTTGAATCCCAACAGTAACAACATTTAACTGTATATATATCATACTAAGATATATTAATATATCATAATATCATGATAATGTAATAATTTAACATCTCTTTAGATATAATAAACAATGGGTTAACAACATTTAACAAGATCGTTAACCTAAAGGTTTCAAAACAACATTTACATGTAACGACTAACGATGATTTAACGACTCAGTTAAAATGTATATACATGTAGTGTTTTAATATGTATTCATACACTTTTGAAAGACTTCAAAACAATTATCAAAATACTTCTACTTAACAAAAATGCTTACAATTACATCCTCGTTCAGTATCATCAACAATTCTACTCGTATGCACCCGTATTCGTACTCGTACAATACATAGCTTTTAGATGTATGTACTATTGGTATATACACTCCAATGATCAGCTCTTAGCAGCCCATGTGAGTCACCTAACACATGTGGGAACCATCATTTGGCAACTAGCATGAAATATCTCATAAAATTACAAAAATATGAGTAATCATTCATGACTTATTTACAAGTAAACAAAATTACACATCCTTTATATCTAATGTAACATCCCGTGTTTTTCCGTTAAATTTATTTTAACACCGTTTTTTTTTTAAAATAATACCTTTCGTTATTTAAATTCGTAGTTTCCGTTGACTAACGTTCATAATACTTCCGTTATTTAATTATAACATCACTCATTTACTCGAGCGTTTTCAAAATATTCGATCGGTTAAATCCCGCACCCGCTTTGAAACTCGAGGGACCGGAGTTGCCAAATGGGCAAACTAGTTGACTAGGTCAACTAGTCAACCCATTTTTCATTCCATCATCTCCCTCATCTCTTTTCTCTCCATCTCAAGAACACACACACAAACCCATTCCATTCATTCATCATCTAAATTCAATCTTGGAAGCTCACAACAAATCCGACTACATATTCTTAATCCTCTCGTCATTCTCTACGATTTGATACTAACTTCATCGATTTTGGGTAACATTTCTAAAACTCTAGATTTCTCTAAATTCGTGTTTTTGACTTGAAATGGTGTTAGTTAGTGTCTATGGCTCATTGTGATGTCGTGTATGTAATTTGTATGCTCGATTTGTTGTTTTTGGTGTAACTAGCTTGAATATAAAAATTGCTTGCTTAATCTTTGATTTTGGATGATTAAAAGTTGTTTAATTGTTAAAGTTCATGTATTAATTGTGTTACTAGTATCACTAGCTTCAATTTGGTGTGTAGGTTGATTTGGAAAAACATCACTAACATGATTATTGATTTTGTGATTCTTGGCTAGGGTTTGATAGCTCTTAAAATGGACTTTTGATGCTTAAATGCCATGGAGTGTTAATTGTTAGTGTTTAGTAGTAATGTATGCTTCATTACCTTCAAAACGGCATATCGTATGTGTAAATTGGATTCCCGAATCATAAAATACGTTTTACGAACTTGAAACTTTGAAAATAAACCTTTCTTGATCAATTGACGAGTTTTCGGTTATTGTAAATGATGATTTTGATCGATGATATGTGGTTAGTTGTATTCCTCGTCAAAATACCTTTTCGACGATATATGATAGGCATTATAAGTGTTTGCGGGTCAAGAGTTGGGTTGGAAAATGTTTTGGTTCGTGCATACTTTGAAAAACAGAAATCTCTGCCCAGATGGTGGCGCGGCGCGCCCCATCCCCGCGCGGCGCGCGGATTGGCCTGGCCAGATTCTGCTCACTTTGTCACATTTCACGCAAAATGTTTGACTAGCTACCGACCTCCGATTCACATGAAACTTGTTTCAATATACTTGTATATGAATATTTAGCATAGAAAAATAGTTCGGGACCCGACCCGAACGCGTTGACTTTTTCGTTGACTTTGACCAAGTTTGACTTTTAGTCAAACTTAACCAAACTTTTATACAATCATTCTAACATGCTTTTATACTTGTTTCTTGTATGAAACTTGACAACGTGATTCACATGCTATACTTAATCGAGTCGTAACGAGCCATAGGACTAATTGAACACATTTCACCCGACCTTGTGTCGTAACCGGTTAATTGATATAACTTACTTGTTTAGGTCAAGGCTAAGCAACTTTCATGCACACGTTTACTTTGTGAAGTACATTTATACTCGTGCACTCGAGGTGAGATCATAGTCCCATCTTTCAACAACTTTTATACTTTTAAATCATGGGATGAGGAACATATACAATTTTATACTACATACTTTTATACTTTGAACACAAGTACGGAAACAAACATTCCACAGCGAGTTAGAACAAAAATCCTCAATTCGATTATCATTAGTTACACTTGCAGGGTGTAAGCGAGAACTTATATTGTGTGGCCATACGGGTTTGACAAACCCTCATTCGGACGGTTCGCTACCGTTATGCGGATGAAATATATTTTCGAGAAACAGTGTATGTTCTAACACTATTGTGATGGGGTTCTATGGAAGGAAACGTTAAGTCTTGATAATTGGGTGCTCGCGAACAATACTTTTGGAATGCAAACGATTTTGATAATCAACTATGGGAATACTAAATCTTGTGGTTCAAAAACAACGTTTAATACTTACTAAACCTATGATTTCACCAACGTTTTTCGTTGACAGTTTTCTATATGTTTCTCAGGTTCATACTTGGCTATTTGATACATGCTTCCGCGTACACTCATACTTGCTTGGAGTCGAGCATACATACATACATACGCTAGGGATAGCACTTTTGGATTCAAACTTTTGTTTACATACTTACGCTATTTATAGCAACTGTGTTTTTCAACTTATATTATGTCGCAAGTTATTTCATTTATACTTTATGACTTTTGTAAACTTAGACTTGTTGTCGAACGGTTTTGTAAACTAAACTTGCAAGTCTTGTACCTTTCAAATGAATGCGACATAATTTTGGTCAAACGAGTCTCGTATAGGGACTACGACCACGCAACGGGACCTAAGTTAACGGCGCCGTCAATAACGGTTTTGGTCGGGTTGTTACAAGTGGTATCAGAGCGTTGGTTGTAGGGAACTAGGACGTGCATTAGTGTGTCTAACAGAGTCGTTAGGACGCATTAGTGAGTCTAGACTACAACCGGATAGTTAGCATTTGCATTCTGACATACATTTGCTATAGATAGCACTTACTTGACTACTTGTGCATTATACTTGAATCATTCTTAGGCAAACTTTTTAATGGTACCCAACCTTCATCATACGAACTCGTATTCCGCCACTTTTTGGTAACACACGTAAATTCATGATTCATACCCGTGTGGATGACGACGACTTCATTAGTCACACTTGTTCGGGAACTCTGTCTCCCGGATTGTTATTTGCCACCGTTTCAACTTACTATCGGTTTCCCACTGGTGTTTCTTACTATCTACTTTTGGTGTTACTACCATCACTACTCTAGGTGAGTATCGTCATCAACAATTACCACTACGGTTGCGTGCTACTCGTTATCATGACTCGTTACTCTTTTCATACCTGAATACCTTATTGTCTGACTCGAACCACATTGACGTGAACAATCATTTATACACTTCCCTCGGGGAACGCTTCTTTATAGTTGCACCAATTCTTTCGATTTAATACGAGTCACGTTTGAGACGTCGTTACATTTTGTTTATTTTAGATTTTCGCGATGACACGAACTTGAATCTATAGAGTGATGTGGGAATGGAGGTATGAGTTAGCGTAATATAACGACACTCGATCAACGTGGTTATATTACGGTAAGACATACCAAAGTTCTAGTGACGCGTGATGGTGGTTAGACTCGATCAACCTAAACACCACCATGTGCCATGTACATGACTTCATCTTTTCAGGTTTGGACATCCGAAAACTCCGAGAATATTTATAACAACCATACCGGGGACACACCTTCAAATATTGTCAAAATATATTTTATGCTTCCGAATGAATTACCGATTCCATTCGACTTCAACCGTATGTCACACGGGTATACTAGCTCGTCCTCGCATAGTCTTATTGACTAATTACAATTTACTCGTTATGCTCGCACTGAGGCGGAAACTTCTCTTGCATCACCCTCGTACTTCCGGTTCAGGAAATCTTTATTCTAAACTCCCAATGGAGGGAGGGACTCTCCACGTTATACTAGTATTCGCCTCGAGGGTGAATAGTTCCGACGAACGTTTTTGGAAACCGATAAATCTTCCGCGACGCGAATTTTCTTGAGAAACTTGTCCTAGCTAACGTTTTCAATTCCTAGCAAACTTGTTCAATATGCCTTAGGGAAATGTACCCCGTTTCGGATCGAGATCCTCGTTTCACTTCTAGATTTTGGAGTACCTTACAAAAAGCCTCGGGACCGCGTTTAGACATGAGTACTGCGTACCATCCACAACCCGACGGACCGAACAAACATGCGATTTAAACCTTGGAAACCATAATACGAGTTGTATTACTAACTTCAAATTTACTTGAGAAAAGTATTTTCCTTTAACCGAATCCTCGTACTACAATGATTTTCATTCGAGTTTTAACGTCACTCCTTTTGAAACCACATGTGACCGGAAACGTCATTCTCTTTTGTCGAACCAAGTAAACGATGATCAATTCACCGGGGCCGAGGTTATTCATGAACAACCGAGAAAATTTATTCATATTCAGGTAAAACCCTACGCGACTCGTAATCACCAAGAGCTACGCCAATGTTAGACGTAAACATTTCAAATTCCACGTGGGAAATCGCGTCACGTTAAGAGTCGCACCTTGGAAAGGTGCAATCCGTTTCGGGAAACGTAGGAAGCTAAATCCTCGATATTTTGATCCTTTAAATTCTTGGGGTGTTTTGGACCCGTCGCTAGCCGTTTAGACTTTTCCGACTCATTTTGGGTCTCCGTTTATCCTACATTCGATGTATCAACTCAAAGACGTGTTTTGCGAAACGGGAACTTGTTATCTCCTTTGATGAACTCACTATCGACGATAACCCTCACTTCCTAGGAGGACCGGTTGAAACCATGAATCGTGAAACCAAACCGTAAACAACATATGATCCCGACCGTCAAGTTCGTTGAAATGCCCAAGGACGTACCTTCACTTATCCGTAGAATTTACAACGCAAGATCTCGAGGAAGATTCAACAACTACTACTTCCAACTAAATTTCGGGACGAAATTTCTTTTGAGGTGTGGATAATGTAACATCCCGTGTTTTTCCGTTAAATTTATTTTAACACCGTTTTTTTTTTAAAATAATACCTTTCGTTATTTAAATTCATAGTTTCCGTTGACTAACGTTCATAATATTTCCGTTATTTAATTATAACATCACTCATTTACTCGAGCGTTTTCAAAATATTCGATCGGTTAAATCCCGCACCCGCTTTGAAACTCGAGGGACCGGAGTTGCCAAATGGGCAAACTAGTTGACTAGGTCAACTAGTCAACCCATTTTTCATTCCATCATCTCCCTCATCTCTTTTCTCTCCATCTCAAGAACACACACACAAACCCATTCCATTCATTCATCATCTAAATTCAATCTTGGAAGCTCACAACAAATCCGACTACATATTCTTAATCCTCTCGTCATTCTCTACGATTTGATACTAACTTCATCGATTTTGGGTAACATTTCTAAAACTCTAGATTTCTCTAAATTCGTGTTTTTGACTTGAAATGGTGTTAGTTAGTGTCTATGGCTCATTGTGATGTCGTGTATGTAATTTGTATGCTCGATTTGTTGTTTTTGGTGTAACTAGCTTGAATATAAAAATTGCTTGCTTAATCTTTGATTTTGGATGATTAAAAGTTGTTTAATTGTTAAAGTTCATGTATTAATTGTGTTACTAGTATCACTAGCTTCAATTTGGTGTGTAGGTTGATTTGGAAAAACATCACTAACATGATTATTGATTTTGTGATTCTTGGCTAGGGTTTGATAGCTCTTAAAATGGACTTTTGATGCTTAAATGCCATGGAGTGTTAATTGTTAGTGTTTAGTAGTAATGTATGCTTCATTACCTTCAAAACGGCATATCGTATGTGTAAATTGGATTCCCGAATCATAAAATACGTTTTACGAACTTGAAACTTTGAAAATAAACCTTTCTTGATCAATTGACGAGTTTTCGGTTATTGTAAATGATGATTTTGATCGATGATATGTGGTTAGTTGTATTCCTCGTCAAAATACCTTTTCGACGATATATGATAGGCATTATAAGTGTTTGCGGGTCAAGAGTTGGGTTGGAAAATGTTTTGGTTCGTGCATACTTTGAAAAACAGAAATCTCTGCCCAGATGGTGGCGCGGCGCGCCCCATCCCCGCGCGGCGCGCGGATTGGCCTGGCCAGATTCTGCTCACTTTGTCACATTTCACGCGAAATGTTTGACTAGCTACCGACCTCCGATTCACATGAAACTTGTTTCAATATACTTGTATATGAATATTTAGCATAGAAAAATAGTTCGGGACCCGACCCGAACGCGTTGACTTTTTCGTTGACTTTGACCAAGTTTGACTTTTAGTCAAACTTAACCAAACTTTTATACAATCATTCTAACATGCTTTTATACTTGTTTCTTGTATGAAACTTGACAACGTGATTCACATGCTATACTTAATCGAGTCGTAACGAGCCATAGGACTAATTGAACACATTTCACCCGACCTTGTGTCGTAACCGGTTAATTGATATAACTTACTTGTTTAGGTCAAGGCTAAGCAACTTTCATGCACACGTTTACTTTGTGAAGTACATTTATACTCGTGCACTCGAGGTGAGATCATAGTCCCATCTTTCAACAACTTTTATACTTTTAAATCATGGGATGAGGAACATATACAATTTTATACTACATACTTTTATACTTTGAACACAAGTACGGAAACAAACATTCCACAGCGAGTTAGAACAAAAATCCTCAATTCGATTATCATTAGTTACACTTGCAGGGTGTAAGCGAGAACTTATATTGTGTGGCCATACGGGTTTGACAAACCCTCATTCGGACGGTTCGCTACCGTTATGCGGATGAAATATATTTTCGAGAAACAGTGTATGTTCTAACACTATTGTGATGGGGTTCTATGGAAGGAAACGTTAAGTCTTGATAATTGGGTGCTCGCGAACAATACTTTTGGAATGCAAACGATTTTGATAATCAACTATGGGAATACTAAATCTTGTGGTTCAAAAACAACGTTTAATACTTACTAAACCTATGATTTCACCAACGTTTTTCGTTGACAGTTTTCTATATGTTTCTCAGGTTCATACTTGGCTATTTGATACATGCTTCCGCGTACACTCATACTTGCTTGGAGTCGAGCATACATACATACATACGCTAGGGATAGCACTTTTGGATTCAAACTTTTGTTTACATACTTACGCTATTTATAACAACTGTGTTTTTCAACTTATATTATGTCGCAAGTTATTTCATTTATACTTTATGACTTTTGTAAACTTAGACTTGTTATCGAACGGTTTTGTAAACTAAACTTGCAAGTCTTGTACCTTTCAAATGAATGCGACATAATTTTGGTCAAACGAGTCTCATATAGGGACTACGACCACGCAACGGGACCTAAGTTAACGGCGCCGTCAATAACGGTTTTGGTCGGGTCGTTACATCTAATCCATATATCAACGACCAAAAACACCTACAAACACTTTCATTCTTCAATTTTCTTCATCAAATTGATCACTCTCAAGTTCTATCTTCAAGTTCTAAGTGTTCTTCATAAATTCTATAAGTTCTAGTTTCATAAAATCAAGAATACTTCCAAGTTTGCTAGCTTACTTCCAATCTTGTAAAGTGATCATCCAACCTCAAGAAATCTTTCTTATTTACAGTAATATATCTTTCTAATAGAAGGTAATACTCATATTCAAACTTTGATTCAATTTCTATAACTATAACAATCTTATTTCGAGTGGAAAGCTTACTTGAACTTGTTTTCGTGTCATGATTCTGCTTCAAGAACTTTCAAGCCATCCAAGGATCCTTTGAAGCTAGATCTATTTTTATCATTTCCAGTAGGTTTACCTACTAAAATTAATTTAGTAATGATGTTCATAATATCATTCGATTCATACATATAAAACTGTCTTATTTGAAGATTTAAACTTGTAATCACTAGAACATAGTTTAGTTAATTCAAAACTTGTTCGCAAATAAAGTTAATCCTTCTAACTTGACTTTTAAAATCAACTAGACACATGTTCTATATCTATATGATATGCTAACTTAATGATTTAAAATTGGAAAACACGAAAAACACCGTAAAACCGGATATACGCCGTCGTAGTAACACCTCGGGCTGTTTTGGGTTAGTTAATTAAAAACTATGATAAACTTTGATCTAAAAGTTGTTCTTTTGGGAAAATAATTTTTCTTATGAACATGAAACTATATCCAAAAATCATGGTTAAACTCAAAGTGAAAGTATGTTTTCCAAAATGGTCATCTAGACGTCGTTCTTTCGACTGAAATGACTACCTTTACAAAAATGACTTGTAACCTGTATTTCCGACTATAAACTTATACGTTTCTGTTTATATTCATAAACTTAAGTTCAATATGAAACCATAGCAACTTGAAACACTCAAAACGGATTTAAAACGAAGAAGTTATAGGTAAAACAAGATTGGATATTTTTGCTTGTTGTAGCTACGTGAAAATTGGTAACAAATCTATATTAATCATATCCTAGCCAACTTATATTGTATTATACATGTATTCTAATATATTATGTAATCTTGGGATACCATAGACACGTATGCAAATGTTTTGACATATCATATCGACCCATCTATATATATTATTTGGAACAACCATAGACACTCTATATGCAGTAATGTTGGAGTTAGCTATACAGGGTTGAGGTTGATTCCAAAAATATATATACTTTGAGTTGTGATCTAGCCTGAGACGTGTATACATTGGGTCGTGGATTGATTCAAGATAATATATATCGATTTATTTCTGTACATCTAATTGTGGACAACTAGTTGTAGGTTACTAACGAGGACAGCTGACTTAATAAACTTAAAACATTAAAACGTATTAAAAATGTTGTAAATATATTTTGAACATACTTTGATATATATGTACATATTTGTTATAGGTTCGTGAATCGACCAGTGGCCAAGTCTTACTTCGCGACGAAGTAAAAATCTGTGAAAGTGAGTTATAGTCCCACTTTTAAAATCTAATATTTTGGGATGAGAATACATGCAGTTTTATAAATGTTTTATGAAATAGACACAAATAATTGAAACTACATTATATGGGTGAATGATCGAAGCCGAATATACCCCTTTTGCTTGGTAACCTAAGAATTATTAAACTGATCTACTAATTGACGCGAATCCTAAAGATAGATCTATTGGGCCTAACGAACCCCATCCAAAGTACCGGATGCTTTAGTACTTCGAATTCGTTTTTATCATGTCCGAAGGATTTCCCGAAATGATAGGGGATATTCTTATATGCATCTTGTTAATGTCGATTACCAGGTGTTTACCATATGAATGACTTTTATCTCTATGTATGGGATGTATATTGAAATATGAAATCTTGTGGTCTATTATTACGATTTGATAAATATATAGGTTAAACCTATAACTCACCAACATTTTTTGTTGACGTTTTAAGCATGTTTATTCTCAGGTAATTATTAAAAGCTTTCGCTATTGCATACTAAAATAAGGACAAGATTTGGAGTCCATGCTTGTATGATATTATGTAAAAACTGCATTCAAGAAATTTATTTTTGATGTAATATATTCTTATTGTAAACCATTATGTAATGGTCGTGTGTAAACGGTATATTTTAGATTATCATTATTTGATAATCTACGTAATGCTTTTTAAACCTTTATCGATAAATTAAAGGTTATGGTTGTTTTAAAAATGAATGCAGTCTTTGAAAAACGTCTCATATAGAGGTCAAAACCTCGCGACGAAATCAATTAATATGGAACGTTTATAATCAATATAAACGGGATATTTCAAAATTCGAATCCGTTGTTATGATTCCAGTCAAATTGAGTATTCAGAAAGTTTTAAAGAACAATTTAAAACCTTTTTCATGTTGTAATCGTAGCCTCTAACAGCCTCTAAGCTTGAATTTGATTTTGAGTTTCAAACGTGGTTTCTTTTTCAGTTACAGATTTTTAAATTAAATTTCCTTGTTGTTTTGATTAATGTAATTGATCTCTAATCGTTCTGTGTCATTCTTTAATCCTAAAAACTAAATTGTAAAACGTTATTAGATAGGGTGGATCCCTGGTCAATTTCTGTTTAAAGGGAAGAAGATGAACTATTAATAAAATCGGGTTAAATATAAAATGGGTTGTTATAAATCAGAAAAATTGAAGTAGCAAAGTGGTATAGTGGGTCTTTGGGTTAACGAGAGGTCACGAGTTCGAGCCTGGGCATGGGCTATTTTGTTTTTGAAACTCATTCGTTGAGGTAGTCAAATTTTATTTATTGTTTTATTTATTGTTATTGTTATTGTTATTGTTATTGTTATTGTTTTCACTAATAAAAGTATAATTACCATTTATGATTATTATCATAATTATAATTACAATGATGATATATTATTGTTATTACTAAAATTAATATCATTACTAATATATGTATTATTATTATTAACATGTTTAGGATTATTATTGTTATCATTAATATGAAAACAATAAAATTATTATTATTTTCTTTAATTAGTATCATTCTTATAATTATTAGTATTATTATTATCATTATTAACAATATCATTATTATTATTAGTATTATCATTATTAATAAAGTTATTATTATTAGTAACTCATTAATATCAAAACTATCATTTTAACAAATAAATATTTTGTATACAAAATGTATTTAGTACATATATACTATAACGATATTAATATTTCATATAACTATATATTAACATTATATAGATAAATATTTACACATAACAAACTATTGATTTTTAAATATAATACGAAATGTATATAGACATGATAATATAACTAAAGGTATAGATATTAATCATTTTAAAAATATATACAAAATAAATATATAAATAACATATAATCTAAGATATAATATAAGTAAACGTTTTAAATGGAATTTAGTATAAATTCTATATAACTACAAATATATAGATAATATATATTAATAAAGGGATGAATGTGATTTCCATTATATTTATTAATAGATATACAAATGATATAGGTTCGTGAATCCGAGGCCAGCCCTACAATTATTCAATGTCGTCATATGTATTTTTACTACAAAATACAGTATTGTGAGTTTCATTACTCACTTTTTATATATATTTTTGGGACTGAGAATACATGCGCTGATTTTATTAATGTTTTACAAAATAGACACAAGTGATCAAAAACTACATTCTATGGCTGGATTATGAATATTGAATATCACCCCTTTTTAGCTTGGTAACCTTATGATTAGGAAACGGGTATGAACCCTAATCGACGCGAATCCTAAAGATGGATCTATGGACCTCGACAAGTCCCATCCGGGGTACAGATGCTTTAGTACTTCGAGATTATTATTTATTATACATACAAGAGGTTCTGTTTGGGGATATTCTATGCATTAAAGTTAAGTCGGTTATCAAGCGTTCACCATATGAATGAATTTTAATTCGCGGGTTACGCGTGTTATTATGTACTCGGGTTAAGTGTACATTTGAATATCTGAAATCTTGTGGTCTATTAAAAATGATGGAAATGAATGTTTACAATAAACTAATGAACTCACCAACCTTTTGGTTGACACTTGAAAGCATGTTTATTCTCAGGTATTGAAGAAACCTTCCGCTGTGTATTTTCTCATGTTAGAGATATTACTTGGAGTCATTCATGACATATTTCAAAAGACGTTGCATTCGAGTCGTCGAGTTCATCAAGATTATTATTAAGTCAATTATAGTTGGATATATTATGAAATTGTATGCATGCCGTCAACTTTCGATGTAATGAAAGATTGTCTTTTCAAAAATGAATGCAATGTTTGTAAAATGTGTCATATAGAGGTCAAGTACCTCGCGATGTAACCAAATATAATGTATTCGTCCAGATGGATTAGGACGGGTCATTTGAGGTGGTATCAAAGCGGTGGTCTTAGCGAACCAGGTTTTGCATTAGTGTGTCTAACTGATAGTTGTTTAGATGCATTAGTGAGTCTGGACTTCGACCGTGTCTGCATGGCAAAAGTTTTGCTTATCATTTCGTGTCAAAAAGTATCTGCTTATCATTCTTAGAAAATTACCTGCTTATCATTCTTAGGGGATCACTTGCTTATCACTCTTAGTCTAAACACATCTTACTACATTGATTGCATGAATAGTGTATAGACAAAATTGGTATCTTAGCGTATCTGATAATTCATATCTTAGCGCATCTGTTACTGTAGACTTGCCTGACATATGTCGTAAATTCCTCTGTAATCTACGAAATCTTTTGCTCTATATAGATATCCTATGTAATTAGAATACCACCTGATAGCCGAAAATCATTTCATATCGAAAGCTCTTTACCTAACCGTACAAGATGGAACTCGCACCACTAGTTCAAGTCCCTCAAATTCCGACATGGAGTTTCACCTAAGCTCCAGAAGCAGCGTCACCAGAATAAATCAACTAATCAGCCATCCCCAATTCATCTGATGGGTTCGTTGTCGACTTAATCAATGGAGATGAAAAGAATGCGATCCTTTCCACCAACCGAATTCACCTCTTGGCGAAGAACCTGAAGCACTTACCGGCGAACCTGTTCGTAATACTATTTTCTCTCTCATTTCCAGAGTATCTTATCACAACTATATATTATCTCAAATTCTAGATCTTATTCATCCGCTCGTTCCAACCGCCAATCATCCTGGAATAATGGAAGAAGTCAACAAGCTACGCGCTCGAGTAATTAATTTGAGAATATGGTGCAAAACTTACCAGCTTCAGCAACATCATCGGCACCAACTGTAACATCAATAAACAGCACCAGTACCATCAACAATCCATGCCTCAACATCTCATTCTATACCTCGAGTATAATCATCGTTCTACGTATCGTTCTACATCAATTATCTTCGTTCTTCATGGTGATTATGTAATCTCTAATGTTTTAGAGGTTATGTATTCTAGTTCAAACGGTAAATCAAATAAGATTAATATCTTATTGACTCATTAAATCCATGATTACATCTGAAGAAAATATATATGTATATATGTTTTCATAAAGATTGTAATTAAGAATTCTTTTGTACAAACTGTTAACGGTGAAAATATTTTAACGGGTAGGTAATACCCAAAGAATATTTAGATTTCACATTAATAAGTTACACTGTACATTCTTCGAATCTGATTCAACAATCAATTACTATCCTACTTACAACCACCGATATACGTATCCGTTCACCGCAGAATAATCATTTTCATCCAATTTTATATTTGGATTTTGATTTACCAGAATCCAACAAGTGGCATAATGAAGAAAACATTGGACAAAATAAAATTTGTTAGAAACAAACAAATTAACTATGAGAAATTTTGTTAAGAATTCACGCTAACTGTTCCTAGCTAACTGATTACATTTTATTTATTGTAATTTAATTATCACAATTTTATTTATTGTCATTTAATTTCTGTTATTTATTTTACGCACTTTAAATATCGGGACACGTATACAAGGTTTTGACATATCATATCGACGCATCTATATATATTATTTTGAATAACCAAAGACACTCTATATGCAGTAATGCTTGAGTTAGCTATACAGGGTTGAGGTTGATTCTATAATAATATATATACTTTGAGTTGTGATCGAGTCTGAAACATGTATACAATGGGTCACGATACGTATTAATTAATTCGAATATTATATATTAAACTATATATGAATTACTAACTGTGGACTGCTAAATGTGGACTACCCATATTAGACAATTAAAATGAATTAAAATATTGATTATAACATATGAAACTAAACATTTCTTCAAGTTTGCCACTTGATTTCATCTTAAACCTCATTTGTATCATGACGATTACAATCTGCGTTCAAACCTTTCATGATTCTTGAAAACACCTCAATCGAGAGGATGAACCAACCGCACTTCATCTACGGAAGAAAGATTGATGCATATAGTATTGCACTTGAAAACACTCGAAACCTGAGTAAACGTTTAACACGTATCTGTGCTAGCTCCTTTGGCGTTGTTATTACCGAAAATAACTTTACAATACCTTTCCAAATTAGCAAATTTTGTCACAGCTCCAACAAGACAACTTCGACTTCATTCGGATAAGCCTTATTATAACTTTGATATATAAGGTGCCCTTCGTCGTCGTTACTGGAGAACCGTTTATATCTCATCACATTAGCAGTAAACTTATTAGCAACTTCACTCCTCATTGATCTTTGACTGTCCGAAAAATCATTATCTTTATCAAAACTCTATCATGTGCTCATCTACATCTTATAACGAGAATTGCCATACCAAGTACCGAGAATCAGCATTCAGTATTTTGAATCTCGCAACGTTTCTACATCAACAGTTATATGAGTAGATATAACATCTATCTCCTAGACTTACGTACTTCAATTATGAACTTCTGAATAAGCACCCAGTCTACGAAACAATACTCTAAATTTTGAAAAAGCTGAATGAAGCAGCAGAAATTGTAGACGACTGTAAACGACCTTAACAGTTAAAAGTTTGATGATGAAGAATAATGTGTTGGTAAAGCTTAGAAAAAGAGAAGATTTAGAACTAGAAAATGAATTGAGCAAACCATGAAGGAGGCTGTGGATAAATCACAAGGACTAAACCTGCCTCTAAGGAATTCAAATGATTCAGTATCTGCTGAATTCACTAACGAATACCTTGCTCCTGACTTTACACTCTTACGAACAAATCTTCTTCATCATCAATCGATATTAGAAATTCTAAGATATCATCGTATCTTTTATTATAAATATCCTCGATATTTCTGAAGATACTTTCATAACTATTCTTATCTGAAATCATTTATCTATTCGCAATATCAGTGTTACATCAGAAAGGAAACTGTTTAGTTTCTAAATTTTGAAGAATTTGAATTTAAAATATGAATGTTTTTGAAGTAGTGTTGGGAACTGAAGCATGAGTTAGTATAATATAATGACACTTGATCAACGTGATTATATTACAGCAAGTCATGTTGAGTTTCTAATGGAACGTGATGATTCACAGACCATAACGTCATACTGTGCCATGTCACACGACTCTTACATTCTACCAAATCTTTAAACATATCAAGAACATATCTTCCTGATAGTTCCATCTGTTCTCTTGAATTCTGGTAATTTAACCAATCAAGATTGTGCTATTACCATTTCTTTCTTAGAACATTAACTTTGTTCATTCCGAAATTCATATCTACGAATTCTGGACCATTATTCGCTTGACTTAAAGTCGGGAAAATAAAACAAAAGTATGGATCTCCAAAATATAAAGGAAAAGAAGAGGGTGGTTTTATAGTGAAATATCCGACAAAGAAATCAAAACAGATCATCGCATTTAACCAAAGAGGATTTCAATTTCCTTAAACCCCCAAGAATCATATCTTATAGATTTCCAAGATTTTCTTTAAATTCCTTGAATTCCGGAATTCAACCATATCTACGTCAAAAGATATGACGAAACTTTATTTCTCTCATTTCACTCTTTTGTGATAACTTCACTCGTACTCTTCACATAATCGAATAGTTTTATCTATATTACTCGATAATGATAAAACTCTATTTATAAACTCATATTCGTCATGAAAACATTTTGTTTGTTAACCATGACAACCACACTCAAATTTCGGGACGAAATTTCTTTAACGGGTAGGTACTGTGACGACTCGGGAATTTCCGACCAAATTAAAACTAAAACTTTATATGATTTCGACACGATAAGCAAAGTCTGTAAAGTTGAATCTCAAAATTTTGGAACAGTTTACATGAATGCATTTAACATTCGGCTATTTCCGACTATTCACGAACAATTGTGTGTAAATAAATATGTAAAATATATAATATATATATATATATATATCCAAACCCAATCCCAAAAAAGCCAAAACACCCCTCTCAACTTTTACAAGCTTATAAAAAAAACCCTGTACTTCAGGGGAGTAAACTGTCAATTCTGAAACTTAAAATAAAAACTTCCCCCAACGCCTTCGACAGCCCGTATCTTCCTCCTCGCTCCGATTCAAATTTCACCGAGCATTCCGTTAAACTCGAAATATTCTTGCGAACAAAACGAGACTAACTACGTTCGAAACGGACACTTTTTAAAAAATGCTAAATACAACGACAGCCCGTATCTTCCCGCTCGCCGTGGCTTAAATTTTTCCGATAGCAGCGTCAGACTCGAAAATTTTTTTATGAACAAAACGATATTGACTACGTTCAAAACAGACACTTTTTAAAAAAACACTAAACACAACGACAACGAACATATTTTAAAAAACACTAAAGACAACGACACCAACAATAACGCATAACACACGGGCCGTTTTTTCTCCTGTCAATAAAACTGCGTTAAATATGAATACGCGGACCGAAAGACCCCGCCGCATCGCGCGGGCTGAACCGAACTAGTTAAATATAAATAGTAAATAAATACTAAAGATTCAATATATTATATTATTGGTAAATATGATATAATTAATAAATTGTAACATATTAAATTTAATTATAATTTTAAGTGTAAATGTTATATTAATACTATTCTCATTACTCTCATTATTATTAATAATGTTAACATTAATATTAATCTTTGTATCCTTACTATTATTATATATATGAAAATTAGTTAAGTATCAATGGTTAATAATACTATTAGTACCACTAATAATAAAAATATTTTTATTATCATTATTAAAGTCAATGTTACATATATTATTAATATCAATAGATAATACATAAATATGAAAGTTGATATATTATTATTATTAATATTATTGTTATTATTAGTGTAATTAGTAATATTGTTATAAATAATATTAGTGTTATATATTTCATAATAATTATGATCATTATTAACAAGAATATTAACGATTATCAGTTCTATTATTAATCTTATTAGTATTATTATTATTATTAATATTATATTATTATAATTTTTATTATTATTAATAATAATGTAGTTATAATTATTGATTAATTATTATATATAAACATAAATACATATATACGAAATATATATAAAAATACTGGTATATATATATGTATATACAGATATATAAAACAGATATATACTATATATATAATAATATATTAAAAAATCAGTATTATCCTTTATTTAATAATTAATAAGATAAATACATATATTTATATAAAAGAATCAAAATTTGTTTTGCATCACAATCAAGCTGTTGTAATTTTTGTTTTTAGTCTCCAATCTATTACGCATCAGTATCAATCGTACCATTCCCTATTCAATTACGTCCCAATTTTATTTTTATTCATTTTGATTGTACTGAACGAATCTGTAAAAGTTGAGCCAATCAAGCTATCAAACAAATGTTAATTGAACCTCATTAACTGTAATTATAACTGTTAGCACCTATATAATGTTTTACTACTGCAAATTGAGCGAAAATAACAAAAATCAAAAATTAATTTAAAGGTTACAGCTCGTGTTCTCTGTTTTTGCATCATTTTCTAAAAACTTCGAATTCTTGCTTTATCTCAAAATCTATTAAAGCAGTTCTATCCTAAATCTTTTATTTAAATTATCTAAAAAGTTTCAAGACTCAATTTATCTTATCGAGCTCCAATTTTGGAGTCAAAGATTTTGAAACAAAAGTCAAACGTGTTGTTCATCACAAAATTCGAATCCGTTGTTATGATTCCAGTCAAATTGAGTATTCAAAAAGTTTCAAAGAACAATTTAAAACCTTTTTCATGTTGTAATCGTAGCCTCTAACAGCCTCTAAGCTTGAATTTGATTTTGAGTTTCAAACGAGGTTTCTTTTTCAGTTACAGATTTTTAAATTAAATTTCCTTGTTGTTTTGATTAATGTAATTGATCTCTAATCATTCTATGTCATTCTTTATTCCTAAAAACTAAATTGTAAAATGTTATTAGATAGGGTGGATCCCTGGTCGATTTCTGTTTAAAGGGAAGAAGATGAACTATTAATAAATCGGGTTAAATATAAAATGGGTTGTTATAATTCAGAAAAATCGAAGCAGCAGAGTGGTATGGTGGGTGTTCGAGTTAACGAGAGGTTACAAGTTCGAGCCTGGGCATGGGCTGTTTTGTTTTTGAAACTCATTCTTTGATGTAGTCAAATTTTATTTATTTATTATTATTATTATTATTATTATTATTATTGTTATTGTTATTGTTATTGTTATTATTATTGTTATTGTTATTGTTATTGTTATTGTTATTGTTATTGTTATTGTTATTGTTATTGTTATTGTTATAGTTATTAGTATTATTATTTTCACTAATAAAAGTATAATTACCATTTATGATTATTATCGTAATTATAATTACAATGATGATATATTATTGTTATTACTAAAATTAATATCATTACTAATATATGTATTATTATTATGTATTATTATTATTAACATGTTTAGGATTATTATTGTTATCATTAATATGAAAACAATAAAATTTTTATTATTTTCTTTAATTAGTATCATTCTTATAATTATTAGTATTATTATTAACAATATCATTATTATTATTAGTATTATCATTATTAATAAAGTTATTATTATTAGTAACTCATTAATATCAAAACTATCATTTTAACAAATAAATATTTTGTATACAAAATGTATTTAGTACATATACTATAACGATATTAATATTTCATATAACTATATATTAACATTATATAGATAAATATTTACACATAACAAACTATTGATTTTTAAATATAATACGGAATGTATATAGACATGATAATATAACTAAAGGTATAGATATTAATCATTTTAAAAATATATACATAATAAATATATAAATAACATATAATCTAAGATATAATATAAGTAAACGTTTTAAATGGAACTTAGTATAAATTCTATATAACTACAAATATATAGATAATATATATTAACAAAGGGATGAATGTGATTTCCATTATATTTATTAATAGATATACAAATGATATAGGTTCGTGAATCCGAGGCCAACCCTACAATTGTTCAATGTCGTCATATGTATTTTTACTATAAAATACAGTATTGCGAGTTTCATTACTCCCTTTTTATATATGTTTTTGGGACTGCGAATACATGCGCTGATTTTATTAATGTTTTAGAAAATAGACACAAGTGATCAAAAACTACATTCTATGGCTGGATTATGAATATTGAATATCACCCCTTTTTAGCTTGGTAACCTAATGATTAGGAAACGGGTATGGCCCCTAATCGACGCGAATCCTAAAGATAGATCTATGGACCTCGACAAGTCCCATCCGGGGTACGGATGCTTTAGTACTTCGAGATTATTATTTATTATACAGACGAGAGGTTCTGTTTGGGGATATTCTATGCATTAAAGTTAAGTCGGTTATCAAGCGTTCACCATATGAATGAATTTTAATTCGCGGTTTACGCGTGTTATTATGTACTCGGGTTACGTGTACATTTGAATATCTGAAATCGTGTGATCTATTAAAAATGATGGAAATGAATGTTTACGATAAACTAATGAACTCACCAACCTTTTGGTTGACACTTGAAAGCATGTTTATTCTCAGGTATTGAAGAAACCTTCCACTGTGCATTTGCTCATATTAGAGATATTACTTGGAGTCATTCATGACATATTTCAAAAGACGTTGCATTCGAGTCGTCGAGTTCATCAAGATTATTATTAAGTCAATTATAGTTGGATATATTATGAAATGGTATGTATGCCGTCAACTTTCAATGTAATGAAAGATTGTCTTTTCAAAAACGAATGCAATGATTGTAAAATGTATCATATAGAGGTCAAGTACCTCGTGATGTAACCAAATGTAATGTATTCGTCCAGATGGATTAGGACGGGTCATTTCAAAAAATGTTTAGGGACTATGTCGGCTAAATTTGAACAAACCACAAAAACCTCAGGGACTATCTGCCTAATTATATTTATTTTATAATACACTTCAAGTAGCTTATTATTTTTCAGACTCTAAAAATTTATCATTAAAACCATGTCAATGGCTTGAACTTATGGAAAAGCAAGCTCAAAGTCCCACAAGTTACCATATTTGTCACCTAGACACGCCCATATTAATATTAGGGATGACACTCGCGAACGATGAACATGGATCCCTTTACGTTCAAGAACCGCCTGTCTTGTTCTACCCATCTGTGCTTGTCTACCCGTGAACGGGTTAATTTTTTCGCCTGTCAACGGGTACAAAAATTTACATGACCCGAACTCTTATATATATTTTATGAATTTACATGCACATTGTCACGGATACATGCCCATTACAGCAAGGTTGTAAAAGACGCAAGACAGGGTCGAGACAGTAGAGACCTTGGAGCGTCACAATGGTCACGCGGTCGAGACGAATGTTGAGAAATGTTGACTTTGTATATATATTTCAAAAATAAACATTTCAAACATAAATATGTAAATTAAAAGCAAAGAACCGGTTTAATTTGAAATATTTGTCTTTAATTTAAAATAAGATAATGTTTAAAATTTATATAAAAAGTCAAAATCCGTGTCGACCCCGTCTCGACTGTTTTTTTTTAAGGTTTTTTACCTTTTTACCGTTAATGACCGTTGTTTAATCATTGACTTTTTTTACCCGTTTTTAGATCCATTACGATGGTACACAAATAAATTCGTTGCGACAGCAGTTTCAGACGTTTTGTACTTACTGCAGACACGGATGCTCTCCGCATGTCACTAGTTTTTTTAGCCCATCAATCCATCATCCTTAGAACTCTAGAAGTATCTTAAACCCTTTGATAATAGTAGCACCGAATATACACACACACAAATTCTGTTAATAAAGGTTAAATACTCTCTCTCTCTCTCTAAAATACGCTAACTCCGTACACCCTTTCAAACTTCATCCCCCTTCCACTTTTTCGACATTCCCTCTTCTCCTTTTCGTCACTTTTGTCTGTCGGTTTTTAACTGTTTGATGCCTACGCTATTTTCGGCCACCGACATCTCGCCGGTGGTTCGGCTTTTTTGCTTTCTTGTGTTAATAAGATCGTTCGGCGCCGTTCCTCCGTTTCAGGCGACGAGTTTGACCGATCGGTTTCCCTGTTTCTTCCACCGAAGTCCAGGCGATGATTCCGTGATTTTTTTCTCCGGATCTGGGTTTCGTTAGGGTTTAGGGTTGCAGATCGAGGGGTTAGGGTTTCGTCTGTTCGAATTTGGGGGTCGGTTTGCTGGCTGTTGTATACCTTTCTTTCATCGTTGTCGCCTGCTTCTGGTGGTGATGGTAGGCGACGAATTCGGCGGGATTCTACTCTCACTTTTGGTAAGTTTTCGGTTCCGATTTGGGTTTTTGGTTTGATTTTGGTTCGCAGGGCGGTGATTGGTGTGTTTTGTGATGAAATTCGGTTGATTCCGGTGGTTCCGGTGACATAGTAGCTGCCTCGCTACTGTTCTGACGTCATCAGCGGTTGCTGAGGTGGGTGTGTGGCTGTTGGTGGCCTTGATGTCGCCACAATCAAAGCCGGTCCTTGGCGGCTACTAGTGGCGGCTTACGGTGGTTGGCGGCTGTGTATGAAGCTTGACGGTTTCCTGGCGGCTTCTAGTGACTTTCGGCGGCAAGAAGGTAACTCTTGTTACTTTTCACGCTGTAGGCGGTCGTTGGAGGCTACCATCGACCTATGATTGTCGGAATCTGCGAGTTTGTAAACGGTCTCAAAAGTGGCGAAGATGACTGATTCTTTTATGGTGCGGTTCTAGGTTTTGTTTTGTTTGATGCTGTTATAGTGGTTCGTTCACTTCATTTAACCGCCGCCGAGTCTGTTCAGGTGGACTCGGTGCCGTTTCCGGCGTTGTTGACTTTGTTAACATCGGAAAACGAATGTTTGCTGGGGTTTCTCTCGGGGTCATATTGTCTCCCCGAACGGTGATTGGTACTTACTCGATAGACGTGTTTGGGTTTTTCGGATACGAGGGTTCTCCTTGGTTTGCAAGCCTCGTATAGGTGTTCTCGGATTACCCGGTGAACATTTTGATTGTGCGGTTCTCGAGGAGTGACAGACGCGGGATTGGATTGAGGATCGGGTTTATATGTTTATTACAGGTTTTTCGACTGGTGGTTGGTTCTTGTTTGTATTTTCATTTCAAAATTACAATTGTATTCACCCTCTTTCAATTTGGTCGTCTTGGTAGTTTAAGACACATAGAGCGAGCATCAATGTTGTAATCTCACTACAGATCTGCAGGTCTGCAATGTTGTACTACCGGTTCTTTGAACCTTATATATATATATATATATATATATATATATATATATATATATATATATATATATATATATATATATATATATATATATATATATCAATTTTTTTGCCGAAAAAAAAAAAAACTCTAGAAGTATTATGAGTAGTAGTTAAAAAATTATTCTCATTTAATTTTTTACCAGTCAAACACACAACTTAAAGGACTATTCTTGTATTACCATAAAATTGAAAGCTAAATCTATATCGGTCTACTTATATTCCACCACGACGCAAGGCATCTTCTCTGTTTTCCTAAAATAAATAAATATAAATTTTGCAGAAGACACGCTTTGGACTCTGATTTGAAGAAACCCTACCTCCTCCATTCACTTCCATTTTCACTTAATCTATTTAACGATTTCTTCAAATCACTGATTCAATTCGCTGCAATATGGATGAAGAATACGACGTCGTTGTTCTCGGTACGGGTCTCAAAGAATGCATTCTCAGTGGTCTTCTCTCCGTTGATGGTCTGAAGGTATAATTCTCAATTTTTATAACTTATATCGCGCGTCATCACTAATTTTTTTTACTGATCTCCAATTACAGAATTTGTGATTATCTAGTACTTATTAGTTTATTTATTGTTTTAGTTATGAACATGTTATTATAATTAGATCTGTGATGATCGATAGATGCACGATATATATTAATTATATATAGATATAAATTGAGAAAATGTTAACGGAAATCATCTTGTTTGCATCTGCGTAACCTAGTTTGAGTCATAGTTACTGTAATTGCTTCCTGTATATGTGTATATATATATATATATATATATATATATATATATATATATATATATATATATATATATATATATATATATATATATATATATTATGTTATTTATTTCAAATTGAAAATAATATATTAGTAAGATTGGAATGATCTTATGATACGAGAATTACTGCATTTTATGATAAAATGTGTTGTTATTTCGAATTAGTAATTATAATATACATTAGCACTCGATTCTTACTGATTTATGGTTACTGAATACATATTCAGTAACCATAAATCAAGCATTATAATATACATTAGCACTCGATTCTTAATGTATATTATGATCAAGCACTTGTTAGTTGATATGCTGTTTTAGTTACGAATATGTTATAAATAGATTTGTAATTTGTAATGGTCAATACATTTGTAATTTTTTTGATAAGATCCAGAAAAATGTTACTAAAAAAGTTTTTTCACTATGTGACTAAATTCAACTTTTAATTGTAATTGGTTTCTGTGTTTTCTGTATGTCGGAAAGATTTAATAATAATCAGGTGGATTATGATATCAAAATCCCTGCATTAGATGATGAAGCATTTGCAAATTTTTAAATTAATACTAGTAGTTTGATTGGATAATGATAAAATTTTATTTGTTTATATGGATTGATGTTGATACTACAGTTAACAGAAACTGAAATTAGTTAAATCTGAATCAAATTAGATCTGTACATTTGATTGTCTATGTAGGGTGTTGATATAATGAGATATAGTCAGTGTGTTCATTTTTGTAATAAGAAACCATTTATAAGATTAGGTTGTTATGGATTTTTGAGTTTTGGAAGGTTTAAATTAAATTAGATCAATGGTTATTCAATTTCATTTACTAGTCATTTGAACGATACAAAAAAAAACAATTTACATCCTATTAGATCATTTTGTGATCAAACTGTCGAGATTAATACCAAAAAATGTGTCGTGTTGGCGATCGATCACTGGATCTAAAGGATCAACACCTCAGAAAAAAGAAGAAGAAAAGAATGCCAAAACTGTTTGTTCACGCTACGGTTGTACAAAAAACATAACTTAAGTTTCTTTATGTAAAACACTATATTCTAATTGTTTTATTTATTGTTTTATTGCAGAACCTCACCATCAAGGTTGATACCAAAAGTCGCTGGGAATCGACGGCACAAGTAAAAAGTGGCTTTTAACGTATGGTTTCTATGAGCTGTTTTTATGTTCATGCTATAAATAAATAAATATACATTGTTTTTGCTAACATGAATAACTTGTCTGTATTTGTATGTGTATTCAAAGGGGTAAGAAAATTTTGAAGGGAAGCCGATGTGACGATAAATATTTCAGGTTATATTGATCCAAACAAATTTCTAAAAAGTCTGCACGAAGCAAGAAAGAAGAATAAAAAGGCTGTAGAGTTAGTCCATTGACAGTACGGTGAAGATTCAACAAACTTGTTTGAAACTGAAGAGCCTTACCTGAGGAAGAGTACTTCCAACAATAATGGGGTAGGTGGAATTACGTATATCCTGGTTATGGTTATGGAGGAGGGTATAATGGGTATCCAGGTTATCAACCCAACTATCCCTTCCGTGATCCCCTCTAATCTTCTGGTTCTGAACAACACATTGAAGATTAGCACTTTCCAAAAGCACTTTCGAAAGGATTAGCATCTCTAAGAAAAGACTCTATAAGTGATACGTGTTGCGGTTTGCTGTTTTCTATGTTCTAGTTTTCTCTATGTAGTTGATTTCTCATGTTAATTAGTATCTATGATCTTTTTTTATGTTCATGCTATAGATAAATAAATATTTATATTGTTTTGCGAACATGAATAACTTGTCTGTATTTGTATGTGATCTATGTGTATTCAAAGGGGTAAGAAGTTTTAAAATGGAAGCAGATGAGACGATAAATATTTCAGTTATATTGTACAAGACGAGTTTTTAGGTTTGGAGAAATTCGTCTAGTACAATATAACCTGAAATATTTATCGTTCCATCGGCTTCCATTTTAAAACTTCTTACCTCTTTGAATACACATACATCACAAATACAGACAAGTTATTTATGTTAGCAAAAACAATATATGTATTGCTTTTCAAAAAAAAAAAACAATATATGTATTTATTTATAGCATGAACAGAAAAACGGATCATAGAAACCATACGTTGATTTACTTATGTTAATTAGCATTTAATTACAATTAATGGAGTCTAATCTTGGGTTATATTACTAGTTATGGATGAATGGATCTATATAATGTACAATTATTTGTTTCTATGCATAATTTATTATTTGGGGTTAAATATTTACTTTAATGTTAGTAGATTATTAGCGGTTTTGTTTTCTTGTTAGATTGTCACTTGAAGAATATACCTTAACCTTAGATGATAGATACTCTTTAGACAAGAAGAATGTAAGTTGACGCGCGTAGTTTTTCGGATGGATTTGTGAAATATGTTGAAAAAATGGTGTATTTATTTTGGGGATTTGTTATGGGTTGCAGTTGATTGTGCATAAATTGGGTGGGGTAGTTGGGGTTGGAGAGATACAAGAGTATGGAAGGATGATGATTGAAGTTGTTAAGGACTTTGGTGTTTTGTTTTTGGGGAAAAAAGTAGGTGATAAGCAGGTGGTATGGATGAGTCATGGTGATGAAGTGGTTAAGTTACCGAATGGTTTCGAAGTGGTGGCGAGAAGCCAACAGGGTGGGATTGTTGTTATTGCGAATCCGGGTAAGCGGTTTTACGGGTTGCAATATCATCCTGAGCTATATATTTATTATTATGCATGTTATACTGATACTGATGTTTGACAATTTTTTTGTGTTGTCTCAGAATAATCTAATTATATTTTGCCATATTGATAAAAAATAACATCAGATATTGCCAAAAATTGATGAGGTTATATTTTTGGCTGATTGGGTGAATTTGGATGATTTGAGTTGCAAAGCAATTAACTTTTTTTATTTTATTATCTTAAATTCTATTAAAATTTTAAACTTATGATGTAAGCATTAGGCTAATCCACCCTTGATTTTACTTAAACCTTACATATGTAACAATCATACAGGAGACCATGACATCAGCCTACACTAACGATTTTTACACTTAAACAGTTAATAAAAGCAAAATTAGTGCTAAATAAATAAATTAGTTCCCTATTTAATAGGCAGAGCCTATTGTGTATTAAAACCATGCCATAGTCTTATTTTCAGGCGTAAGTGTCAATATTATCCTATCAAGAAAAAAAATCAAATGGATGGTATGAACAATTGTAATGTTTTTTTCCCGATTAATTTGTATTGAAACAACAATCTTAATCAATTTTGTATGTTATTTAATCACTTATACTTGCTTTCACTTTTAATATATTTTCTTACTTTATTTTATTTATGCACTTGGATTTTCATTCAAATGCTAATGCTTTTTTTTTTGTGTATCTAATTGTCAGCATACTCTAAACAATAGGACTTTGATATTTACATTCGCTTAAAAGCTAAAACATATCATTTAACTGTATTGTTTACGCATACTCGTGGTTTCACGAGTCATTTTGCTAGTTATTGTGTGTAATAATGTTTGGTTATAAGCTTCATGATTTGCTTGAAAACGTTATATTATATAATTGCACGATTAAGTACTGTCATGATTCTTTTTTTTTTTTTTTTTTTTTTTTTTTTTAAATGTCAACTTTTCTGGACTTTTTGTTTGTCCATCTCTTAATCTAAAGTATGGGTCAAAAATGTGAAATTGATGTGATCTTTCAGAAAGTTAATTTTTCATATTATATGATGAAGATTACAAGTGTTTGTTTATCATCAACTTATGTGTCAAAAACTCTCCATGATACATCATCAATGTTAGAGAATGATCTAGATGCAGAGACAGAAGCTAGATGATATTAGGATGCATACTTAACACTTTACATGCTAATGATAAGGAATCATTACAAGTTGAGCATCACTTCTAAGTTCCTCTTTTGTCTTCCTTATAAACTCATCAAATTTCTAGTTTAATCCTTCTGTTTGACCTTCGCCATTATCATTTATAACTTTCATATTTTTCCTCGTCTACATCCAGCTTGATTTCCAACTGATCAACTTCAACTAACTCGTCCTCATATCGGGTTTGCAAGGCCTCATGGATGGTCTTAATATACACTTGTTCCTTCAAATCAAATCTTGATTGAGAAATTAAGGAACCCGATGTCTTGACCAACACCACTAATATCCCATTGAAGATGAGAAACACGTAAGTCTTGTCAATGCCATGTGTAAACAGTGACTTAATAGGGAAAGCAAGATTTACAATGTATGACGAGAATGGGTAGTAATAGTGGTCATAGTAGTAGTAATAGGTAAACATGAATGAAAATATGGAAACTGATAACATGAATTGTTGGGTAACACCCTTTCTGGCTAGAAGCCTAGAAGTGTACTTATGATTCTTCTCTTCTGATTTTGCTCCATGCTTGAATTATTTCCCGTTCTTCGCCACAGAAACACACACATGAACACCTACTCAGGTATGTGCGTTGACGATGAAATAAGAAGTGAAGCAACCAGCTAATGCTTACAGAGTAGTAATATGTTATCTTAATGTATCACTAGCAATTCCCAAGCAAGAATCAAACATACATAAACTAAAGTAACATTCTTAATCGAATAAATATTAAATATTATTCGGTAGGAAAAGGTTGGGTTAAGAAGTAATGAGAATATGGGATGAGCATTTGTGGGCTCGCAACTATCATAGTTCTCTAATAAGATTCTTCTCACCCACCATTGTGTTGGGGGCATCTCTACTTTTTCTTCAAACCAAAATTTAAAGAAATTATTCAGTGAGTGAATGCTTTATGAGTTCTAAGCATTTTAATAACAATCTCAAGTTTGAACCGTTCTCAGAACTGTCAAATTGTTTTCATTTGAGCCAACTTAATAAAAGATACCCACTTGACCCATTCTACCGTTTGAGTAAACACAATTAATTACAACAGCTATCACTGAGTTTAATGTGTGTCATAATGAAAAACATAGTCATTGGTATTGCCATACAACAAAAGCTTAATGTAAAACTTCAATTATCTGCACCATACTAGACTTCAATTTGGAGTGGACTTTCAGCCAACAAACCTTCAAAAATCACAACAAGATCAATCAAAGTAGCTTTATATTGGTGTTTATACATGCAGAATAAAAAGATGCTTTTTTCAGACCAATTTTTTTGTTATTAGGTTGCGTTAATGAAGAAAAATTATTACGCAGTAAAAATTTGTTCAACTTATTAGAATGATGAAAATGAAATCTTTTTAATTTTAGGGTGCTTGTTCTTTACGAACTATCTTTTTATGAAATTGATTGAGTAAATCCTTGTAGATTTGTAAAAGATTGTAGATCAGTGACAAAAAAAGAAAGTGTATCAGCTTCTGATGTTTGCAGCGGAGTATACGAAATACTGTTAATTTTATTAGGAAATACGACGAAATATGATACAAGTTACACAAGTTTTATTTTATTTATTTAGAAATGGGATATACCTAAACTCTGCTACAACACTATAGGCAGTGTACCTAATCGTAGAGTAGTATAGTTTTTAGTAAGTCCGGTTCATTCTACAGGGAGACGGCTTATTTTACACTATATTTGTACAAAATATATATATATATATATATATATTACAATTATTATTATTATAAAAGGGGGTTTTACCGTTTAATGACCGGTTTGTCGATTTTATATTTTAAGTCAAGCGTAAAGTAAATGACGATATTTAAATAACGATAAAATAAATAACAATAATTAAAATGACAATAAATAAAAGTACGAGGAAATATAAAATAAAATATATTATGCTTATTTAAACTTCCGTACTCATGATATTTGACGCTTTGATTTTAATTTATTACCCTAGGTTAATTGTCCTTTGTCCTGGATTTATTTGAAACATATCTGGTTTTTGCCCATAATAGTCCATCGGTCATAATTATAAAATGCTCGTCAAATTAACCTTATTCTCGAAGTCAACTATTCCAACTAATTAGGGATTCGAACTGTAACAAGGTTTTAATACTTTGTTAATAATTACACCAGGTTATCGACTGCGTGTAATCCAAGGTTTTAATACTTTGTTAACAATTACACCAATTACCCTTGTATGTAATCCACCCCTGTTTTAATGGGTCCGTTGACTATTAATCCATCCCCGTCTCCGGTCAAATGAACAATTATTAGTATTTATGAATATCCCGCTCACCGTACCCGATTGAGCGTATGTGGCTATTTATAAATACGTCAAATTGTAAATCTCTATATTAATTAAATATAAAGTCTATTGCCTTTCAAAAAAAAAAAAAAAAAAAAAAAAAAATAAATTAAATATAAAGTCGATTAATAACCCATAGTCCCATTTCCACAAGTGTCAGTCTATTGTCCAAACCCTAATTATGGTCCAAAGTCCAATAACCCCGTCTTAATATTTAGTTCAACATCATGATTACTTCGGCTCAAATAAGCATAATAATAACTTAAATACGAGACATTAATTTAAAAAGGAAGAACATAGCTTACAGTGGTTATTTATCGCGTAGTGTTACACGGACAGAACTCTGACTTTAAAACCCGTAAATAACCGTTACATTACTTAATCTAAACTAATATAAAACTAAACTAATTTATATTATATATATATATATATATATATATATATATATATATATATATATATATATATATATATATATATATATATATATATATATATATATATATATATATATATATATATATATATATATATATATATATATATATATATATATATATATATATTATATCAGAGAGAGAGATTGATAAAAAAGGGGTAAAGAAATCGTCCGAATGCTCGAGCTTTTATAGGCCAATTGTGTCCAGGGCTGCTCCGCGATCGTGGAGGTTTTACCCTATGCAGCTCCGCGATCGTGGAGGTTCAGAATCCAGCTCACCAATTGATTTAAACGTGGGCTGCTGAGTTTATTTTAATATATAATATAATATATAAAATTTTATATAATTTTATATATATATTATATTATATTCTTGTGCATAGTTGACTTGTAATTTTAGGTCCATTGTCTCGTACGTTGATACTCGGTTTATGTCTCGGTTCCGAATTCTCGAACATCTTTTCGTATGATTTAATATCTTGTACTTTGCGTTTTGCAACTTGTACTCTTGTCAATATTTAGACGTTATTCATCGATAAATTATACCACTTGGAGTGTAACTTGTACGTTTGAGCATTTTGGACGTTTGCGTCTTCAAATCTTCATTTTTATCTTCCGTCTTCGCACTTATTTAATATAAATGATTACAACTTAAAAATAGAACAATTACAACTAAAAACTTTACATATTGGAAGGATATTGCGACTAAATATATGACCATTTGGAGCACTATCAGCTTCCAAAATAGAAACTTAGTCACAATAGTAAGTTTACCGAAGAAAAATTTAACACACACAAACATATTTGCATACGATTCAATTTTTTTGTGATAAAAAAACCATCGAGATTAATACTACGGAGTAAAAAAAATGTCGTGTTGGCAATCGGTTACCAGTTCTAAAGGATCAATTCCTCAGAGAGAGGAACGCCAATACCCTACGGTTGTACAAAACACCTAACGTAAGTCCATCTACGTGGAAAACTATCTTCTTTCTAATTGTTTTATTTATTGTCTTATTGCATAACTTCACCATCAAGGTTGATACAAAACATTCATGGCATATTTTGACGGTTCGAAAACTAATAAAGAGTTTTCATAGTATGGTTTCTATGATCCTTTTTTTTTTTGTTCATGCTATAAATATATTGTTTTTCATAACATGGGTAACTCGTCTGTATTTGTATTTGTATGTGTATTCAAAAGGGTGCGAAATTTCTGAATGGAAGAGGATGAGAAGATAAATATTTCAAGTTACATATATCCAAACCAATTTCTAAATTGTATGGTGGCTCTTGAACAAAAGAAGAAAACAAAAGCTTTTGAGTTAATCCATTGGCGGTATGGTGAAAGTTCAACAAAGTTGTTTGAAAAGCCAGAGTATGGGTATCCAGTTTATGGTTATGGAGGGTGTTAGTTGAATGTTGGTTAATGAACTAAACGAAAAACTTAAGTATGATTAACCAAAGAATATGTTTTGATGATGACATATACATATGCATAAGTGATGACCGACATCTTAACATAAAACACGCAAGGTCACTAATCCATACTTTATCTTGCAAATGACCAAGTCAAACATAGCTTAAAGAATGAAATTAAAAAATCAGCTAAATACACGGTCAAGGTACGGTCGACCGCACAGTCAACCGTAGAACCCCAAACTGAATTGCAACGCAGTTTTGTAAAAACAAGTTGCACGGTCGACACCACGGTTAACCGCAGTGCGATCGCAGTTTTCTCTGTTACCAATTTTGACCAAATAAAGTTTGACTAGTTCCCGACATCTATAATTCATGAAACCTTTTTCAACATACTTAGAATAGATGCCTTCTCCATACTCAATTGAGTTTTGGTCATAAAAACACTAATTGTGGTTAATTACGCTAATGACATCTTAATGACAAATTAACCAAGATTAGGCTTAACACATAAGTGTTAAATAATAACTTGTGATCTTAAATCTTATCCAGACATCCTTAGTATGATCATCAAGTACCAACACACTTAAGCCAATGTCACTAGAACAATAATTGATATAGAAAATGACTTAGTGATTAATTAAGGCTAAATGAGGAACAATGCTCTCAAGTGTAACTAGTAAAGACTTGTAAACCTAAAATACACTTAGAAACATTTAGGATGGTCACTAAGTCCCAACTAGAGATTGCTCTTACCTTGTGCATGTGTTGGACATTAATGTGTATTTACACATTAATCATGCAATATGTTATATTGCAAGTAAGCTTGCTAAAAGCTTAAATTGCAAGTTATGCAAATATCTATATGATTGATCTTATAGTACCTATCTCTTGCTATGTGTGAGTATTACTTGCTACTTGCTAATATGTTTAATACTCATAAATTTATCAACTTGATTAACATGTTTGCTATGTGCTTACTAGTTAGGATTCAAGTAACTAGTCTACTCCAACAAATTAAGTATAAATTGGTGCACAATGAAATTATAGTCAATTGCCTATTTGGTCTAAGTAACTAAGTGTGATTGCTTATTCAAGAATGACTTAACTTTGATGTCTCTACATACTTCATGATTATCTTATAAAGACGTCATTCAATTAATCTCTACCTAAACCCAAATGGAACATGATTTGTGATTAATTGAAACTAGGAAGTTAATGACATTTTGACTAGTCTTTAGAATTGAACCAAAGGAATTAATGTGACTAACTAAGTCTTGACCAAACTGAGATTTCCCAAAATATCAATCAAGACACTTCTTCAAGAATGTTGGGTTTACCACTAATGGAGTGTTATGTCACTTTCATGCAATAAGACCAAATCTCACACACTTAATGCATATAATACTTGTATAGGATGTTTGGTTTCTTTTGTAACATCCCGTATTTTTCCGTTTACCTTCCGTTTAATTATTTTAAAGTCCGTTATATAATTATAACATCTTCCGTTAATACGTGTTCTTAAAATATTTCGTTTAGGTAATTCACGCACTCGTTTCAAACTCGAGGGACCAAACGTGCCAAGGAGCCAAACTAGATGACTAGGTCAACTAGTCAAACTCCTCTCCCCCATTCATTCATCCTTCACCCTTTCCACTACTTACACCTTTTTGCTCTCAAACCCTCAAACTAGAAATCATCATCTAAATCCGATCTAGCAATCGTTCTTCAAAACAAATTGCACATTTGGAATCCTTGAAACTTCCTCTTCGAATCCATACCGATTTCATATCTTTGGGGTAACTTTCTAAAAACACTAGATTCTTTGTTCTTGATGTTTTTAACTTATAAAAGTGTTAATTAGTGTCCATGGCTCAAGTCTAACATGAATATGTGATTTATATGCTCGATCTTGTTATTTTAAGTAACTAGTATGAACTTAAATTTTGGTGTGTTTGATCTTGTATTTTGGTTGCTTAAATGTTGTTAGATGTTAAAAATGCATGTATTAAATGTGTTACTAGCATCACTAGCTTCATTTTGATGTGTAGGTTGATTAGGAAAACATCACTAACATGATTATTGAATTTATGATTTTGAGTTAGGGTTTGATAGAAGTAAAATGAACTTTTGATGCACCAAATGCTTTGAAATGTTGTTGTTAAGTGTTTAGTTGCAATGTGTGTTTAATTACCTTCGAAACGGCATATCACATATGTAAATTGGATCACCGAATCATGAAACGCATTTAATGAACTTGAATGTAATAAATGATGAGCATTTAATGCGATTTTGGTTGTTGTAAATGATGGATTGATTGATGAAATGTGCTTAGTTGTTTTACTCGTCAAAATACCTTTCCAACGATATAGGATACATGTTATAAGTGTTTTCGGATCACATGTTGTGTTTGATTAGAGTTTGGTTCGTGCACTTATGAATTTTAGCAAGCAGAACCTGTATACCAGTTTGGATGTCGTCCAAACCTTTGGACGCCGTCCAGTGCTTCATTGCTGGATGCCGTCCAGAACTTTTGGACGCCATTCAAATGAACTGCCAGGGACTGATCTACTTGGTCATTTTTCATTTAATTCCAACTATGCTACGCACCTCCGATTAACATGTAACTTGTTCTAACATGCTCATATATGATTATAAAACTCAAAAAAATTGTCCAAGACCCGACCCGAACATGTTGTGAAATGTCCCGTTCATATTGATTATAAACGTTCCATATTAATTGATTTCGTTGCGAGGTTTTGACCTCTATATGAGAAGTTTTTCAAAGACTGTATTCATTTTTAAAACAACCATAACCTTTATTTTATCAATAAAGGTTTTAAAAACATTACGTAGATTATCAAATAATGATAATCTAAAATATACTGTTTACACACGACCATTACATAATGGTTTACAATAGAAATATATTACATAGACATATGTTTCTTGAATGCAGTTTTTACACAATATCATACAAACATGGACTCCAAATCTTGTCCTTATTTTAGTATGCAACAGCGGAAGCTCTTAATATTCACATGAGAATAAACATGCTTTAAACGTCAACAAAAATGTTGGTGAGTTATAGGTTAAACCTATATATATCAAATCATAACAATAGACCACAAGATTTCATATTTCAATACACATCCCATACATAGAGATAAAAATCATTCATATGGTGAATACCTGGTAACCGACATTAACAAGATGCATATATAAGAATATCCCCATCATTCCGGGACACCCTTCGGATATGATATAAATTTCGAAGTACTAAAGCATCCGGTACTTTGGATGAGGTTTGTTAGGCCCAATAGATCTATCTTTAGGATTCGCGTCAATTAGGGTGTCTGTTCCCTAATTCTTAGATTATCAGACTTCATAAAAAGGGGCATATTCGATTTCGATAATTCAACCATAGAATGTAGTTTCACGTACTTGTGTCTATTTTGTAAATCATTTATAAAACCTGCATGTATTCTCATCCCAAAAATATTAGATTTTAAATGTGGGACTATAACTCACTTTCACAAATATTTCCTTCCTCGGAAATAAGACTTGGCCACGGATCGATTCACGAACGTATACAAATATGTACATATATATCAAAGTATGATCAAGATATAATTACAACCATTTTTATTATGTTTTAAAGATTTGAGTGTATTAAGTCAGCTGTCCTCGTTAGTAACCTACAACTAGTTGTCCACAGTTAGATGTACAGAAATAAATCGATATATATTATCTTGAATCAATCCACGACCCAGTGTATACACGTCTCAGGCTAGATCACAACTCAAAGTATATATATTTTTGGAATCAACCTCAACCATGTATAGCTAACTCCAACATTACTGCATATAGAGTGTCTATGGTTGTTCCAAATAATATATATACATGGGTCGATATGATATGTCAAAACATTTGCATATGTGTCTATGGTATCCAAAGATTATATAATATATTAGAATACATGTATAATACAATATAAGTTAGCTAGGATATGATTTGTATAGATTTGTTAAACTTTTTCCGTAGCTAAAAAGATCAAAAATATCCAATCTTGTTTTACCCATAACTTCTTCATTTTAAATCCGCTTTGAGTGAATCAAATTGCTATAGTTTCATATTGAACTCTAATTTAAGAATCCAAACAGAAAAATTATAGGTTTATAGTCGGAAATTTAAGTTACATGTCAATTACTAAAGAGGTAGTCATTTCCGTCGAAAGAACGACATCTTGATGACCATTTTGAAAAACATACTTTCACTTTGAGTTTAACCAAGATTTTTGGATATAGTTTCATGTTCATATGAAAAATCATTTTCCCAGAAGAACAACTTTTAAATCAAAGTTTATCATAGTTTTTGATTATCCAAACCAAAACAGCCCCCGGTTTCACTACGACGGCGTATATCCGATGTTATGGTGTTCATCATGTTTCCAGGTTTTAAATCATTAAGTTAGAATATCATATAGATATAGAACATGTGTTTAGTTGATTTTAAAAGTCAAGTTAGAAGGATTAACTTTTATTTACGAACAAGTTTAGAATTAACTAAACTATGTTCTAGTGATTACAAGTTTAAACCTTCGAATAAGATAGCTTTATATGTATGAATCAAATGATGTTATGAACATCATTACTACCTAAAGTTTTCTGGATAAAACTACTAGAAATGAGAAAAATGGATCTAGCTTCAAAGGATCCTTGAATGGCTTGAAAGTTCTTGAAGCAGAATCATGACATGAAAACAGTTCAAGTAAGATATTCACTCGAAATAAGATTGTTATAGTTGTAGAAATTGAATTAAAGTTTGAATATGAATATTACCTTGAATTATAAAGATAACCTACTATAAATAACAAAGGTTCCTTGATCTTAGATGATTACTTGAAATGGATTAGAAAGCTTGGAAGTAGACTTGCAAACTTGGAAGTATTCTTGATTTTTATGAAACTATACTTATGGATTTTATGAAGAACACTTAGAACTTGAAGATGGAACTTGAGAGAGATCAATTAGATGAAGAAAATTGAAAAATGAAAGTGTTTGTAGGTGTTTTTGGTCGTTGGTATATGGATTAGATATAAAGGATATGTAATTTTGTTTTCATGAAAATAAGTCATGAATGATTACTAATATTTTTGTAATTTTATGAGATATTTCATGCTAGTTGCCAAATGATGGTTCCCACATGTGTTAAGTGACTCACATGGGCTTCTAATATCTGATCATTGGAGTGTATATACCAATAGTACGTACATCTAAAAGCTGTGTATTGTACGAGTACGAATACGGGTGCATACGAGTAGAATTGTTGATGAAACTGAATGAGAATGTAATTGTAAGCATTTTTGTTAAGTAGAAGTACTTTGATATGTGTCTTTAAGTCTTTCAAAAGTGTAAGAATACATATCAAAACACAACATGTATATACATTCTAATGGAGTCGTTAAGTCTTCTTTAGTCATTACATGTAAGTGTTGTTTTGAAACCTTTAAGTTAACGATCTCAATTAATGTTGTTAACCCAATATTTATTATATCGAATGAGATTTTAAATTATTATATTATCATGATATTATGATGTATGAATATCTTTTAATATGATATATACATTAAAATATCGTTACAACGATAATCGTTACATATAAGTCTCGTTTCGTAATTCTTGAGTTAGTAGTCTTGTTTTTACATATGTAGTTCATTGTTAACACACTTAATGATATATTTAAATATCATTTTATCATGTTAAATATAGTGTATCAATATCTTAATATGATACATATGTATTTAGTAGACGTTATCATAACGATAATCGTTATATATATCATTTCGAGTTTCTTAACTTAGTAATTTCATTTCTTATGTATATCACACATTGTTAATATATTTAGTGAGATACTTACTCATCATAATCTTATGTCAACCATATATATATATATATATATCTATATATACCACAACATGTAGTTTTAACAATTTTGTAACGTTCGTGAATCGCCGGTCAACTTGGGTGATCAATTGTCTATATGAAACTTATTTCATTTAATCAAGTCTTAACAAGTTTGATTGCTTAACACATTGGAAACATTTAGTCATGTAAATATCAATCTCAATTAATATATATAAACATGTAAAAGTTCGGGTCACTACAGTACCTACCCGTTAAATAAATTTCGTCCCGAAATTTTAAGCTGTTGAAGGTGTTGACGAATCTTCTGGAAATAGATGCGGATATTTCTTCTTCATCTGATCTTCACGCTCCCAGGTGAACTCGGGTCCTCTACGAGCATTCCATCGAACCTTAACAATCGGTATCTTGTTTTGCTTAAGTCTCTTAACCTCACGATCCATTATTTCGACGGGTTCTTCAATGAATTGAAGTTTTTCATTGATTTGGATTTCGTCCAACGGAATAGTGAGATCTTCTTTAGCAAAACATTTCTTCAAATTCGAGACATGGAAAATGTTATGTACAGTCGCGAGTTGTTGAGGTAGCTCCAGTTGGTAAGTTACTGGTCCGACACGATCTATAATCTTGAATGGTCCAATGTACCTTGGATTTAGTTTCCCCCGTTTACCAAATCGAACAACGCCTTTCCAAGGTGAAACCTTAAGCATGACCATTTCTCCAATTTCAAACTCTATATATTTTCTTTTACTGTCCGCGTAGCTCTTTTGTCGACTCTGGGTGGTTTTCAATCGTTGTTGAATTTGGATGATTTTCTCGGTAGTTTCTTGTATTATCTACGGACCCGTAATCTGTCTATCCCTCACTTCATTCCAACAAATCAGAGACCTGTACTTTCTACCATAAAGTGCCTCAAATGGCGCCATCTCAATACTAGAATGATAACTGTTGTTGTAGGAAAATTCTGCTAATGGTAGGTGTCGATCCCAACTGTTTTCGAAATCAATAACACATGCTCGTACCATGTCTTCAAGCATTTGTATCGTCCTTTCGCTCTGCCCATCAGTTTGTGGATGATAGGTAGTACTCATGTCCAGATGAGTCCCCAATGCTTATTGCAACGTCTGCCAGAACCTTGAAACAAATCTACCATCCCTATCAGAGATTATAGAGACGGGTATTCCATGTCTGGAGACAACCTCCTTCAAATACAATCGCACCAACTTCTCCATTTTGTCATCTTCTCTCATTGGCAGGAAGTGTGCTGACTTGGTGAGACGATTAACTATTACCCAAATAGTATCATAACCACTTGCAGTCCTTAGCAATTTAGTAATGAAATTGATGTCGAACGAGGTGTATATAAAATAGTTATTATTTTACTAGGAAAAACTATTAAATACGATACAATTTTACACAAGATATTTATTTATTTATAGAATGGATATACTTAAACCTTGCTACAACACTTATAGGCAGTGTACCTAATCGTACAGTAGTGTAGTTTTTAGTAAGTCCGGTTCGTTCCACAGGGAAATCTTTAAACAAAGCTCAACGCTATATTAGTTTATTTTTATAAAAATACAAATATATATATAGGTAATATTATTATTATAAAGGGGGGTTTTTACCGTTTAATGACCGGTTTGTCGATTTTAAAACTTTAGTCGCAGTTAAAACCTAATGTAAAATATAAAATAAATACAAGACTTTAAATTAAAGCGTAAAGTAAATAACGATAATGAAATTGCGAATAATAAAAAATGCGATAAAATTAAATTGCGATAATTAAAAGTGCGATTAAATAAAATAACAATAAATAAAAGTGCGATAATTAGAAGTGCAATTAAATATAAAATAAAGGAAATTAAATATGAAATAAAAGAATTATGCTTATTTAAACTTCCGTAATCATGATGTGTGACGTGTTGATTTTAGTTTTATGCCCATGGGTTAATTGTCCTTTGTCCTGGATTATTCAATATGTCCGTCTGGTTTTTGTCCATAACAGTCCATCAGTCATAAATATAAATTGCAAGTGTCCTTGTCAAATTATTATTATACCCGAAGATAAATATTCCAACTAATTGGGGATTCGAATTGTAACAAGGTTTTAATACTTTGTTTAATGAATACACCAGGTTATCGACTGCGTGTAAACCAAGGTTTTACTACTTTGTTAACAATTACACCAATTACCCTTGAATGTAATTTCACCCCTGTTTTAATTATTCTAGTGGCTATTAATCCATTCCCGTGTCCGGTTAAATGAACGATTATTCGTACATATAAATACCCCGCCCATCGTGTCCGATCGAGTGTATATGGTAATCTATAGGGACGCCCAATTGTAAATCTTTATATTAACATTAACAAACTTTCATTTAGTTAAACAAATATAAAGCCCATTAATAGCCCATAGTCTAGTTTCCACAAGTGTCGTTCTTTTGTCCAAACCCCAATTATGGTACAAAGCCCAATTACCCAATTTTAGTAATTAGCCCAACATCATGATTACTTCGTTTTAAATAAGCATAATAATAACTTAGCTACGAGACATTAATGTAAAAAGGTTGAACATAACTTACAATGATTAAAAATAGCGTAGCGTTACACGGACAGAATTTCGACTTACACCCTTACAACATTCGCTAACATACCCTTATTATTAGGATTTAAAATTAAAATTAAAATTAAAATATAAATTATATATATATATATCGTATATATTGAGAGAGATAGAGAAATGATATATGAAATTTGATCAGAATTCGGTTGGCTTTATAGCCAGACTTGATTTTTGGGGCTCCGCGACTCGCGGCAAAATGGCCTTAAAACTCCGCGAGTCGCGGAGAGATATTTACAGCTCACACCCTTGGAGTTTCTTGCTGCCGACGGTTTTTATTATATATATATAATATATATATAATTAATATAATTAATTATATATTATTGATAGTGCTCCAAATGAACATATATTTAGTAGCAATATCGTTCCAATATGTAAAGTTTTTAAATGTGATTTCCTTATTTTTAGTTGTAATAGTTAAATAAATAAGTGCGAAGACGAAAGACGCAAATCGCTCGAAAATGAAGATTTAAAGACAAAAACGAAGATTTGAAAGACCAAAACGTCCAAAAAGCTCAAATGTACAAGATACAATTCAAAAGGTTCAATTTATTGATGAAGAACGTCTAAAAATGACAAGAGTACAAGTTACGAAACGCAAAGTACAAAATATCTCAGCGTACGCAAGGACGTTCGAAAATCCGGAACCGGTACATGAACCAACTCTCAACGCTCGACGCAACGGTGTAAAAATTACAAGTCAACTATGCACAAGAATAAAATATAATATTTAAATAATTCATAATAAGAATAATATTAAATAATAAAAAGTTGTTAATTGAGCATAGTTCAGGGGTCGTAAATGAAAAATTGAATTCTAATTTGCCTATAAAACAAACGATATGTAACGATGAAGGGAGGAAGGAATTTATCCGATCTTTTTTTTCTTCTATCAATTATCAATATCAATTATCAATATCTATATTCTATATCTCTATCATAATGTTAATGTAATAAGATATAACAATAATCTTAATTTTAAGTTTAAATTATGATAATAATAAGATTTATGATAGAGATCATTTGAGTTTGTAAGTCGAAATTCTGTCCGTGTAACGCTACGCTATTTTTAATCATTGTAAGTTATGTTCAACCTTTTTACATTAATGTCTCGTAGCTAAGTTATTATTATGCTTATTTAAAATGAAGTACTCATGATGTTGGGCTAATTACTAAAATTGGGTAATTGGGCTTTGTACCATAATTAAGGTTTGGGCAAAAGACCGACACTTGTGGAAATTGAACTATTGACTATTAATAGATGGGGGGTATTGTCTAATTGAGTGACAACTCATTGGAGTCTGTCGAACCTATCTTCAAATTAATTAACCTAATAATTAATAATGATTATGGTTGTCCTATTTAGTGATGTTCATATGGAATCTGTTATAATCATTTAATTAATCAATTGGGTTGGGTAATTGATTATTCATTCTGATCAAGTGGATGAATTAATATTCATAAACTAATTAAAACAGGGGTGGATTACATACATTGATAACTGGTGTAATTGTTGACAGAAGTGATAACTGCGTCACATTTTAAATCCTTAATCAGTTGGAATATTTGACTTCGGGTATAAGGGTAATTTGACGAGGATACTCGCACTTTATATTTATGACCGATGGACTATTATGGACAAAAACCAGATAGACGTATCAAATAAACCAGGACAAAGGACAATTAACCCATGGTAATAAATTAAAATCAACACGTCAAACATCATGATTACGGAAGTTTAAATAAGCATAATTCTTTTATTATATTTCTCATCGTATCTTTATTTACTGTCATTTTATTACTCGCAATTTTATTTTCTGTCATTTTATTTATCGCAATTTATTTTACGCACTTTAATTTTTGTCATTTATTTTTACGCTTAAAATCGACAAACCGGTCATTAAACGGTAAAACCCCCATTTTATAATAATACTACTACTTATTTATATATATATTTTTACAAATAAACTTAATAATATAGCGTTAACTTCACCAGCTCCCTGTGGAACGAACCGGACTTACTAAAAACTACACTACTCTACGATTAGGTACACTGCCTATAGTGTTGTAGCAAGGTTAAGGTATATCCCATCCGTAAATTAATAAAACTTGTGTCATATTTTGTAGTATTTTGTATTAAAAATAATACTATTTCGTACCCTCACGTTACATCATCAAGTTTTTGGCGCCGCTGCCGGGGAGCGCTAAAACGCTATATTTTTAATTATAATAATATTGAAATAAAATATAATAATATAATAATATTGAAATAGAATATAATAATATAAAAATATTTAAGAATCATTTACGTAAATTTTAAAAAAAAAAAGTCGTATTTATTAAATACTTCAGGGGTATATTATGTAACTTATAATTAATAATTGCTATCATGTCGCTTTCATGTGAATAGTAAATTAATTAATTTATTTTCATTTACTATTCATGAATAGTAAATAAATTAAAAAAAAAAAAAAAATTATAGTTCTACACTTTACGGATAGTAAACATAATATACCAACTATTTGGATATGTGAACTCTCTGTACGCACTTGGAGTGTTGGAAATTGACACGATTTCAATACACTTTTGAGTGTTGGAAATTGACACGATTTCAAAACACTTTACAGAGTATAAGTTCTACACTTTATGTTGAACTTGTTGTACCTCTTGGAATAATTTATAAATATCCATTGATCGAGAGAATAATTTATAAGTATTATATTACGGAGTAGTTATTAAAATATAGATATCCACACATTTGCAGTCTAAAAAATAAAAATAAAAAATTTGTATGTAAGCTAGTTGTCTTAGGAATTTTTTTGGATTAGTGTGTTTGTTGACTAAATTTATTGTCCTTTTTCACTTGTTTAGGAATTTTAAATTCTTTTATGAACTAAATTTTTATTAGTACTGTTTTATATTTAAATTATATTTTTCTTATTAGACATATTTTTAACTTTATAAAAAAAAAAAAAAAAAAAAAAAAAAAAAAAAAAAAGAGGTGTCGTTTTTTTTTTGTGTTGAAGTATAAAAAAAATAAAACCTAAAACCTACTCTCTTGAATTGTGTCTAGCCACTCTCTTGAATTAAGTTTTAGTTAAGTTTTAATTTGTGGAGTAGGTTTACTTTTTAGAGATTTGGTGGAACTTGCTCCCATCAGTTAGTTGTCCCATCTGAATTTTTTTTTTAGGATAAGAATATCAATAAAAAAAAAAAAAAAAAAAAAAAAAAAATATAAAAAAGAAAAAAAAAAAAAAAAAAAAAAAAAAAAAAAATATATGTATTTTTAAGACTTTGTTAAATAGTTAAGTTTTAAAAGTTTCTTTATTTTTATTTTAGTTTATAAAAATATAAGTTTTAATTTTAATATCTTTTATTTAATTAAAAAACAGAAAAATAGAAAAAAAAAAAAAAAAAAAAAAAAAAAAGAAAAACGCGTAAAAACAAAAGCTGTCAACTGAATTCCTGAACCCCGCGACTCGCGGAGTTTTCCTCTTTATTTGCCGCGACTCGCGGAGGCCTTCTGACACACGGACAAAAACCCTAATCACGGGTTATTTTTAATTATTATTATTATTAAAACCTAATTATTATTATTATTATTATTAGTTTTAAGTTTTATTTTTATTTATGTATTTAGTTTAAATAAGTTTTTATTAAATTGTAAAATTAATAGTTTTATTAAATAAATAATATAAAATAATATTTTTATAAAAATTGTACTTTTTACAACTTTTTGTATATTTTTATATTTTGTACCTTTTTAATCGTTGTAGCGTAACTTTTGTATTTTTAGCTCATATTTAATTTTAAACTTAGTTTTTGCTATAGTTATTTTTACTCCTAGATTTTTAGGCTTTGCCGTAGAATTCCTTAAGTGCTTTTTTTCTTTAGACTAAGATTTAGGTGCTTTAGAATTTTGCGACGCCTTTTTAAGTTTTAGTTTCTTTTTAAGTTATTTCCATTTGGGATTTAGTCTTTTCCTGTAAGCTTTAATATTTTTAGACCTTTTACTATGTATCAATTATCATTCCAATTAGTAATTTCAATTTGCGATTATAATTTTAAGTTAGTTGTAGTAATAAGGTTAAATTAGTTAAGTATTTTTAAGTTTTGATAAGTTTCTTTTATTTTTCCGTCACCTTTTATTTTTCAACCATTTTTTATTTTTCGACATTTTTCGGCGCGCAATCTATTTCTTTCTTATTTCTCGCCATTCTAGTTTTTAGGACTTAGAATTTTTTTCTACTTCTTCTCTAAATTTCTTAAAATTACGAAAATTTATTTTAAGTGGTTAAATTGATAGACATCAAAATTTTCTGGTTCGTAGTAATAGTTGGATTTGTACGTGGACCGGGTTATTGGAGCCAAACAGTCCTCAATTATATTGAGACCAAACGAATCCTGCCCCTCTGCTGCATCTTTTGGCTATTCGAAACGTGGGCAAAATCAGAAAAGTCTATTGGTTGGATAACTTATTATAATTTTTCTTTCCTTTTTAAAACTAATAGGATATTCAGTGAATGCACCGAGCAAGACGTTCACCACCTTTTGTACGTTCACCACCTGTAACTCGATCAAGACATCTAGCAAATATTGTCGCCGTTGATTTTTCTTTAGAATCGTCATCTAGTCGAACAAGAACTCCAACTCAAATTTCCGATAATCCATCTTTTGAACCCGACTTCACAATTAAGAACCCGGAGCATATTCAAGGACAATTCCGAGACCCTGATCCATTAATTATTCCTCCGGAACCACCAATCATTCAAACAGAGATTGTTGAGGAAGAAACCATTAAATCAGAAACCTCTAGTGATTCAGATACAACACTTCCAATCATGGAAAATCTAGAACCTCTAAGTATGGAAGATCGAATGAGAGCCACACGCACGGGCCAAGGTCACGCCATTATTAAGCCAGAAGTTAATGCGTCAGATTATGAAATCAAAGGACAAATTCTACACATGGTAACTAACCAATGCCAATTCAGTGGTGCACCGAATGAAGATCCTAACGAACACCTTCGTACGTTTAAAAGAATTTGTACACTATTCAAAATCCGAGAAGTGGAAGATGAGCAGATCTATCTCATGTTGTTTCCCTGGACTTTAAAGGGAGAAGCCAAAGATTGGTTAGAATCGTTACCTGAAGGGGCGATTGACACATGGGATGTTTTAGTTGAGAAATTTCTTAAAAGATTCTTTCCGGCATCTAAAGCCGTGAGACTTCAAGGAGAAATTGTTACGTTCGCGCAAAATCCAAATGAAACATTATATGAGGCGTGGACAAGATTCGGAAGGATGTTGAGAGGATGTCCTCAACACGGATTAGATACTTTTCAAATAGTACAAATCTTCTATAAAGGCGTAGACATCGCCACACGAAAAGACATCGACATAACCGCTGGTGGTTCCATTATGAAGAAAACCGCAACTGAAGCTTACAAAATTATTGATAACACAGCCTCCCACTCGCATGAGTGGCACCAAGAAAAAGATATTGTTCGTTCATCTAAAGCGGCTAGAGCCGATTCTAGCCATGACTTTGATTCCGTTTCAGCAAAAATAGATGCTTTCGAAAGACGAATGGAAAAGATGAATAAAGATATTCACGCAATACGAATCAGTTGTGAGCAATGCGGTGGACCACACTTATTGAAAGATTGTCACATTGAACCAACGATGGAACAACGAGAGAATGTTGTCTACATGAACCAAAGGCTGGAAAATAGTTATCAGAATAATTATCAACCGCCAAGGCCAAACTTCAATCGAAATCAAAACATTCTTTACAATCCAAAAGGACCCGACAATAACTCGTATAACCAACAAGGTCCTAATAACCAACCAACTCAAAACAACACTTTCAATCAACAAAGACCTGGCTTGTATAAACCACCACAACAAACCGAAGAGAAAAAGTCAAATCTGGAAGAAGTGGTATTCAAGCTAGTTGAATCTCAAACACAATTTATTGAAACTCAAACCCAAACGAACGAGAGATTTGATCAGTCATTAAGAACTCAACAAGCTTCCATTTTGAATCTAGAAAAACATGTAGGTACTCTTGCTAGCATGATGAGTGAGAGGGAACAAGGAAAGCTACCGAGTAATACTGAAGTAAATCCTCGGAAAGAGAATGTTAATATGGTGTCAACAAATTCTGAAAAACCAACATCAGAAGATGGGAAGGTTTTAGATGAAAGTAACAATGAAGAAGTTACACCACCACCACCCGAGTATGTAAAGCCAGTGGTGGCACCATACAAACCACCCATCCCGTTTCCAAGAAAAGGAGTTGAGTATGAGCAAGTGATAGGTAATAAAGATTGTGATACCTCTGGAAAGAAGAAGAAGAAAAAGAATAAGAAAGTGCAAGAAACAAAAGCCGTAAATATAAACCCGGTGAAGACAGTTCCACCAAAACCTCCACCTAGGGTAGGTGATCCGGGTGAATTTATTGTTCCTTGTCTACTTAGTGATTGTGTCATGTATGATGCACTAGCAGATTTAGGTGCAAGTGTAAGTGTTATGCCTCTTTCCTTATATAAGAGATTAGGTGTAGGTAAGTTAAGTCCAACGGATATGAGTGTTCGACTCTTTGATCAAACCATTAAGCACCCAGTTGGAATTGCTGACAACCTACCCATTCAAGTAGGTAATTTAACCTTTCTAGTCGAATTCATTGTCATTGACATAGAAGAGGACCCAAACGTTCCTCTAATTTTAGGTCGACCATTCTTTGCGTCCACCGGGGCGTTATTTGATGTAGGAAATGGAAGAATGACACTTAAAAGTGGTGACAAATCGATCACCTTTATGATTCGAAAATCTAAACCTCCACCAACCAAAACCGTTGAACCAATAAAAACGATTGGTAATAACCATGTTGTTTTACCAACTCCAACGGTAGTGCTTAATAATAATAAAACGCCTAAGTGTGGGGAAAATGAAGTAACACCTAATGATGACCTGATAACAAAGAACCCCGTTGTTGATACGAAATTAAATGACCCCGTTATTAACAGTTCAATGAAGAAACTTTTTAAACGGGCTATCGATGCTAGAAGTAAGGGGAACTTTAAGTTATGTAACCGGTTAGTATCCAATCTGTCGCCTAAAGAAAAGGCGAAACTAGTTGAATTTTGGGATATTACGGAAGAAGCCGGGCACTGGCTTAAAGAAAAAGTCACAGATAGGCAAGTTGATTATGGACCAAAAGAAATTGACGATGAAGTTAATCACAATTTCGACACCACAGCTACCTAAGTGTGGGGAGATTCAAATGTTCTAAGAAAATGTTATCTAGAGTTAGTTGTTCTGTTCTCGTGTAGTTCCGAGAATGGAATTCGATTGGTCTTTTCCACTAGCAGACACTAAAGAACTAGTTTTCTCCCTCCATTCTGAATTTTTGTTTTGTAGGTTTTATATAAAATTAATATGTTTTTTTTTTTTTTAAATTTAAGTTTTGTGTGAATTTTAAAAACAAAATTTACTTTAATTCATTAAGTTGAAAAAAATGATTTCTAAAATTCGTCGTGAGTTGAAGACTAGGTCATTAAGCCGAAATTACTTTACCCGAGGGCGGGGCGACAAATTTTGTTATCATTATTTTTAATTTTATTGATTTAAAGTATGCCAAAAATATTATACTTTATAAATTTTTGAAAAGTGGGGTTATAAACCAAACTTCAAAAATATATATGTATATATGTTTGTATTTTATGTTATGTACACAACAGGGTAAAACAGCGCACTTTCAAAGACTGTCATTAAGTTCAACAAAAAGCTACTAATTTTGATGACAAGGCGCAAAATATCAAATGTGATGTAAAATAATATGCTTACAAACTGGGTATTTTTAATCACTTTTCTACACTAATCACCCTCATGAATTTATAATTATAGTCTGATTTCATGCAAATGAGGGCATTGCATGATCTTAAGTGTGGGGAAGTGTTATAAATTCTCTCAGGTTTATACTTGGTTTATTTGCCAAATTTTGTGAAAATTTGAAAAATTTTCAACTAAATGAACTCAAAATCATGTTTATACATATTTATGAACGATGAAAACTAGGTGATAATACCGAAATTATCGTTACCTCGGAAAGGACATAAATTGAGAAACACCCTAAAACGCTTGAATTCATTTAAAATGAAATAAAAGAAAATAAAAAGGCAAAAAAAAGAAACTAAGTGTGGGAAGAATGTACCAAGTTATTCAATTTAAAACAAATATCACATATTTTTGTACAAGATTATTGCAGGTACTTTTGCTTTGGACGATACTAATCAGTTTTACCCGGTTTACTGTAATACATTTGAAAGAAAGATGGATCTACACGATGAATCAATTCCATCATTAAAAGGAAGTAAAGTCTTCCGAAAAAGACACGCGCTTCTTGATTTAGGTCATGAAGTTGTCGTCCAGACCAGCTGTAGGTTGACGAAAAATCTAGAAAAGTCATCTCTAAAATCAGCAGGAAATCCACGGACCTCAGCATCAAACAGGGTCGCCATGTGGTCAGATTTATCCTAACCATGAGAAGGATTTATCTCGTACAATGGGGAGGCACCGTGCAAATTAGCTTGATAAGACTAATGAATCAGATCCCCAGAAAGGATAATCTCCTTAAAGATTAAAAATCAGCTTTTAAGACTGATATTACTCAATCCTAGAGATTGACCTTAAAGATTGAGAATTCAAACTCATGGAATTCAATGATATCTAAACTCGAGCTTGAACGAGAAAATATTTTGATCAAAAATACAAACCGATTTGTTTTCTGAAAATCCATTTTCAATGCGTTCATTACCATTGAACGTAAAATCCTAGGAATTCACCTAGAATTCATTAGGTCACCTGAACCAAATCGGGTGTCAACCGTAAGAACGGTGGTTGCATAGCATGGTCGGAGACAGGACCTTGTGCCAGACCGAAAAATCATAGGATGATCTTTACTATTGCTCCTACCAAGGATAGTACTAGCATCCGACACGTCAAAAGACCATAATCATCTGCATGTCATGGGACATTGCCTTAACAGTTTCTTGTTCATCGCTTTCCTTTACAACCGGACGGTAGTTTACCGAAAGGTAATATACGGAACAAGTAAACTGGATGTGTGCCTCCGATACCGGGATAGCAGTGGATTACACGAACCTAAAAGTTTTAAGCCAAAATATTGATCCACAAATATATTTTGCAACACCGATGATGGATCAAATCAGAAAACTTGTCTAGGGTAAAATCTAGCTTGAATTTTTAAAAGATCAAATGTTTTCATAAAGATCCAATTTCCTTAAGGATCTACATTTTTATAGTCATGTGGGACTGTAAACCACCTTTCAAATGTGCACTTTGCTTTGGAAACCGAAAGTAAATCGGCTATTTGATTGCAAGTGTCGTTGACCTAAACCCGAGGCAACTGTGGATGACACACCCACCTTTAACCATCATTACTGTCATTGTTTATACCGCTATATCAAAATCACTGATGTACAAAGTGTGATGAATAAAAAAGTGATTCATGTATGTTTTTATTTCAAGTTATGTATTGCTTGAGGACAAGCAACGCTCAAGTGTGGGGATATTTGATAGTGCTCCAAATGAACATATATTTAGTAGCAATATCGTTCCAATATGTAAAGTTTTTAAATGTGATTTCCTTATTTTTAGTTGTAATAGTTAAATAAATAAGTGCGAAGACGAAAGACGCAAATCGCTCGAAAATGAAGATTTAAAGACAAAAACGAAGATTTGAAAGACCAAAACGTCCAAAAAGCTCAAATGTACAAGATACAATTCAAAAGGTTCAATTTATTGATGAAGAACGTCTAAAAATGACAAGAGTACAAGTTACGAAACGCAAAGTACAAAATATCTCAGCGTACGCAAGGACGTTCGAAAATCCGGAACCGGTACATGAACCAACTCTCAACGCTCGACGCAACGGTGTAAAAATTACAAGTCAACTATGCACAAGAATAAAATATAATATTTAAATAATTCATAATAAGAATAATATTAAATAATAAAAAGTTGTTAATTGAGCATAGTTCAGGGGTCGTAAATGAAAAATTGAATTCTAATTTGCCTATAAAACAAACGATATGTAACGATGAAGGGAGGAAGGAATTTATCCGATCTTTTTTTTCTTCTATCAATTATCAATATCAATTATCAATATCTATATTCTATATCTCTATCATAATGTTAATGTAATAAGATATAACAATAATCTTAATTTTAAGTTTAAATTATGATAATAATAAGATTTATGATAGAGATCATTTGAGTTTGTAAGTCGAAATTCTGTCCGTGTAACGCTACGCTATTTTTAATCATTGTAAGTTATGTTCAACCTTTTTACATTAATGTCTCGTAGCTAAGTTATTATTATGCTTATTTAAAATGAAGTACTCATGATGTTGGGCTAATTACTAAAATTGGGTAATTGGGCTTTGTACCATAATTAAGGTTTGGGCAAAAGACCGACACTTGTGGAAATTGAACTATTGACTATTAATAGATGGGGGGTATTGTCTAATTGAGTGACAACTCATTGGAGTCTGTCGAACCTATCTTCAAATTAATTAACCTAATAATTAATAATGATTATGGTTGTCCTATTTAGTGATGTTCATATGGAATCTGTTATAATCATTTAATTAATCAATTGGGTTGGGTAATTGATTATTCATTCTGATCAAGTGGATGAATTAATATTCATAAACTAATTAAAACAGGGGTGGATTACATACATTGATAACTGGTGTAATTGTTGACAGAAGTGATAACTGCGTCACAGTTTAAATCCTTAATCAGTTGGAATATTTGACTTCGGGTATAAGGGTAATTTGACGAGGATACTCGCACTTTATATTTATGACCGATGGACTATTATGGACAAAAACCAGATAGACGTATCAAATAAACCAGGACAAAGGACAATTAACCCATGGTAATAAATTAAAATCAACACGTCAAACATCATGATTACGGAAGTTTAAATAAGCATAATTCTTTTATTATATTTCTCATCGTATCTTTATTTACTGTCATTTTATTACTCGCAATTTTATTTTCTGTCATTTTATTTATCGCAATTTATTTTACGCACTTTAATTTTTGTCATTTATTTTTACGCTTAAAATCGACAAACCGGTCATTAAACGGTAAAACCCCCATTTTATAATAATACTACTACTTATTTATATATATATTTTTACAAATAAACTTAATAATATAGCGTTAACTTCACCAGCTCCCTGTGGAACGAACCGGACTTACTAAAAACTACACTACTCTACGATTAGGTACACTGCCTATAGTGTTGTAGCAAGGTTAAGGTATATCCCATCCGTAAATTAATAAAACTTGTGTCATATTTTGTAGTATTTTGTATTAAAAATAATACTATTTCGTACCCTCACGTTACATCATCAATTATATTATATTTATATACATAGTTAACTTGTAATTTTTAGTCCGTTGCGTCGAGCGTTAAGAGTTGACTCTAGTCCCGGTTCCGGATTTTCGAACGTCCTCGCGTACAATTTAATATCTTGTACTTTGCGTTTTGAATCTTGTACTCTTGTGATTTCGAGACGTTTCTTATCAATAATTGGAACCTTTTTGATTGTCTTTTGTACTTTTGAGCTTTTTGGTCGTTTGCGTCTTCAATTCGTCGAATCTGTCTTTTGTCTTCACCTTTTATTATTTAAACGAATATCACTTGTAAATAGAACAATTGCAACTAAAAGCTTGTCTTTCTTGAGGAATAATGCTATGAAATATATGTTCGTTTTTAGCATTATCAAATATTCCCACACTTGAGCGTTGCTTGTCCTCAAGCAATATTGTCTTGAAATACTAGAATCACTTTTTTATTCTTCACACTTTGTACATCAGTGATTTCTATATGGCGGTATAAACAATGGTAGTAACGATATGGTTTACAGTCCCACATGACTATAAAAATTTAGATCCATTAAGGAAATTGGATCTTTATGAAAACATTTGATTTTTTTTTTAAATTAAATCTAGTTTTTACCCTAGATAAGTTTTTCGGAATAACCCTTTACCGGTGTTTGCAAAATATTTTTGTGGGTTTGGTGGGTTTCAGATTTGAAAATTTTAGCTCAAAACTTGCGGTTTTGTGTCACCCACTTGCTAACCTTGTATTTGGAAAGCAACACGTCCAGTTTACTTGTTCCGTATATTACCTTTCGGTAAACTACCGTCCGGTTGTAAAGGAAAGCGTTGAACAAGCAACTGTTAAGGCAATGTCCCGTGACATGCTTTTGATTATGGTCTATAACGTGTCGGACGCAATTACTATCCTTGGTAGGAGCAATAGCAAAGCTCACCCTTATAATTTGTCGGTTTGGCACAAAGTCCTGTCTTTGACCATGTTATGCAACCACCGTTCTTACGGTTGACACCCGATTTAGTTCAGGTGACCTAATGAATTCCAGGTGAATTCCTAGGATTTTACGTTCAATGGTAATGAACGCATTGAAAATAGGGTTTTCAGAAAACAAATCGGTTTATAATTTTGATCAAAATATTTTCTCGTTCAAGCTCGAGTTTAGATATCATTGAATTCCATGAGTTTGAATTCTCAATCTTTAAGGTCAATCTCAAGGATTGAGTAATATCAGGCTTAAAAGCTGATTTTTAATCTTTAAGGAGATTATCCTTTCTGGGGATCTGATTCATTAGTCTTATCCAGCTAATTTGCACGGTGCCTCCCCATTGTACGAGATAAATCCTTCTCATGGTTAGGATAAATCTGACCACTTGGCGACCCTGTTTAATGCTGAGGTCCGTGGATTTCCTGCTGATTTTAGTGATGACTTTTCTAGATTTTTCGTCAACCTACAGCTGGTCTGGACGACAACTTCATGACCTAAATCAAGAAGCGCGTGTCTTTTTCGGAAGACTTTACTTCCTTTTAATGATGGAATTGATTCATCGTGTAGATCCATCTCTTCTTTTCTTTCATCGGGTAAAACAGTTTAGTTTAGTCCAAAGCAAAAGTATTTTCAGTTTTTTTGTTACAGATATATGTGACATATGTTTAAGATAACTTGGTAAATTTTCCCACACTTGGCTTTTTATTTTTCTTTTTATCGTCCTCTATTCCATTTTAAATGAATTTTAACATTTTAGTTTGTTTCTCAATTTATGTCCTTTCCGAGGTAACAATAATTTCGGTGTTAAAACCTAGTTTTATCGTTCATAAATATGTATAAACATGATTTTGAATTCATTTAATTGAAAATTTTAAAAATTTTTACTAGAATTGGGTAGTCAGTATATAAGACTAGGGCTGTTCTTTTTTATCAGAGAGCACTAGATTCTAATACAACTACTGCTTTACTAGTATTTTTAATGGTAACCAAGTGTATAAAGTAAAAAATTTTAAAATTCGAAAGAATTTAACCCCTTCCCACACTTAAGATCTTGCAATGCCCTCATTTGCAAGAAATCAGTAACAATTTAAATTATTGAGGGTGATTTGTGTGAAAATGATTAAATTTTTACCAAAGTTTCCAAATATATTGGCGTTTGTTTGCTGAATGATAAATGGTGCACATCATTTGTTCATTCCGTCTTGTTGTTATTTCACATGTATTTTGCATCTTGTCGTCAAAATTAGTTGCTTTTGCTGAACTTAATGCCAGTCTTTGAAAATGCGTTGTTTTACCCTGTTGTGTACATAAGATAAACTGCAAACATATATACATATTTTTGAAGTTTGGTTTATTACCCCACATTCAAAAATTATCAAAATCTAAGAATAAAAGTTAGAAATTATAAAAATGATTACAATATTAACAAAAATATTAAATGTATCAATAATTACAAATTACAAAATAATAAAAAATAATAAGTAAACTAAGGATGATATTGGTACCAATAGGGGTTCCACGCATAACCATAAGTGCTATAGAATGCTTCGGCAGGGTCATACGTAGGATATGGTGGCTGCATCTCTATCGACCAAGGAGGGAAGACGGGTTTCGGTGTAGGAATATAGTTTCTACCTATATGTTGGCAATGCGCTATGATCTGGTTCTGATGAACTTGCCAATCTTCAAATGCTCTCTGTCTAGCATTTTCGTATTCCTGAGAAGCTATAAACCTATGCATTTCTTGCATCTCATTCCCCCCTCCTACATTACCTTGTTCCTGGTTTCTCTCCACCTGTGGATGTCTACCATTGTATCGTACTGCGGCGTTATTTCACCGCTTCAAAACTTTAGCACCATGGTATACATTTAAACCTATAGTGTCGCGGGGTTCCGGCTCTTCTAGTAATAATCCCCCCCGACTTATATCCACACCGAGATATTCACCAATCAAAGTAATAAAAATACCACCTCCTATTATGCTATGTGGACGCATCCCCCGAACCATAGCTGATAAATAATAACCCACACAATATGGTATACTTACAGCGCTGTGTGGGTCTCGAATACACATATGGTAAAACAAATCTTGTTCATTTACCTTTTCTTTGTTTTTACCCCTTTGTGTAATCGAATTAGCTAAAAACCTATGTATCACTCTTAATTCGGCTCTATCTATATCCAAATAAGAGTAGTTTCCCCCTTTAAAACGGTGATGGCTTGTCATTTGACTCCACACACCGTGTGTATCAAAATTCTCATCTATCTTTCTACCGTTTAGTATCAATCCTCTACAATCGGCAGATGCTAATTCCTCAGGCGTATATATACGTAAAGCCTGAGCCATGTCTAGTAAAGACATGTGGCGCATCGAACCGCCTAACAAAAATCTAATAAAAGAACGATCGGTTAAACTAGCTACCCGATCATTCAACTCTATACTACATAACAACTCTTCACACCATACTTTATATACAGGTCTGCGTATGGTGAATAAACATATCCAGTCATTAAAAGAAGAATTACCATACCTCTGTACCAGTAATTCCCTAATTGGCCCGGCCAATTCTACAGCTTCCAAGGGTCCCCATTCTATGACCCTCGGTACCTCAACAACCTTGGAATGAAGAGTATGCAAACCCCGTTGATATTTTGGATAATCTATCCAAAGTCTGTCAAATCGCAGGTTCGGGTGCAACTGTTCCAAGTGCATATCTGAAAAGGTCATGACTGGATGAGGTACATCCTGCTTGTAGTAGTTATCTACCTCCTGTTGTTCCAAGTTCTCAGCAGGAGCATGGCGGGCTTGGGATGAAGATTCACCCATTTCATTCTGCAAAACACATCAAACACAAATTTTGTGCATCCAAATATGCATTAGTGTCAGCAAAATTATCAATCAAAATAATTACAATGACATTATCAATTTATATCAAACTTAAGCTCATTTTCACATTTTTATCAAATCTACACTTTTTCAAATAAGCATATACGAAAATTTTCGCCAAGTTCATAAGCATTCAACTCAAATAACATGTCAAAATAATCATTACTAGCAAATAAACAAGTCTCAAATGGCATTATCTTTCAAAAATCAAGTTCATGAATTTTGGACTTGAAAAAGTCCACTTTAATTCTCAAAATCATGTTTAGGCTCAAAGTTTGGATCATTTAACTACCTAGACATGTTACACTACTCAATTTAGCAACAATTCATGACAAAAATCGGCCATAACCTGTTTATATCAAAAAGCCCCAAATTTGCTCAAGAACACAAACCCTAGATTATTCAAAATTTGAAGTTTAAGGCTTCTAATCATGTTAAACAGCATCAATCTAGGTTATACAAGCATAATACATAAACAATTTAAGCTTAATTACACTAAAAAGCATCAAAATCAAATTGGGTAAAAATTAGCTCAAGAACACTAAAATTCGAATTAAATGGTGTTTAGGTGTAGAAATTTACCGTTTTTCTTGAGTAGTTCTTAGATATCATCCTTCTCAACATGATTTTAGCAAAAAATTTGGTGATTAACGGTTAAAAATTGAGATTTTTGGGGTGTTTTTGGGTGTATTTTCGGGTTCTTTTTCGCAGTTTGTTCGCAGTGTTTTTGTGTGGGGGAGGTAAACTGATCGTGCAGCTGTTTTATTTTTTTTCTGTGTTTTGGTCCCTCCGCGAGTCGCGGAGGTTTGCACTGCAAACTCCGCGAGTCGCGGAGTTTACCTTTTTTTTTTTTTTTTTTTTTTTTTTTTTTTTTTTTAACTTACAACACAATTAAGAAATTAATTTTAAAATTTTGTTTCCCTTGTTATTTAGGACGAGGTCGTTTCGGATCGATGTCCTAGTCCGTCCCTCGACAAAATTTTAAAATTTGTCTTTTTGTAGCGATTGTTTTAAAAGCTAAGATTTTTGGGTTTTTTCAATGTTTTTGGCATACTTTAAATCAATAAGATTAAAAATAATGATAATAAAAGTTCTCGTCCCTCCCTCGGGTAAAGCAATTTCGGTTCAAAGACCTAGTCTTCAACTTACGACGAATTTTAAAAATCATATTTTTAACTTAATGAGATAAAGTAAATTTTTGTTTTTAATTTCACACAACTTAAATATAAAATTCAAAATTAAAAATTCACACCAAACTCAAAAATTAAAAATGCATAAAATTAAAAATTAATATTTTAAAAATTAAAAATTCACACCAAACTTAATTTAAAAATTTATAAATTCATACCAAACTTATATTAATTTTTCAAATATTTACAATTTTAAATATATTATTTTTACAAAGTTTACAATATTAATTTAAGATTTAAATATTAAGATTAAAAACATGGTAAAAATAAAATTAAAAATCTTTTTTGTCTTTTTATCCCACTTTAATCAATCAAATATTATCAAAAATATGCGCCCCTTTTTTCGGTAAAGTAATTTCGGTTCCAAGACCTAATTTAACTCATGACGAATTTTTGAAATATTTTGGTTTGATTGATTAAAGATATTTATACCTTAAGAATAAACGTTAAATTTCGCAGTGATGTAATAAATTTTTGAATGATATCAATAATTTCGGTCGCCAAACCTAATTTTATTTAATACCAATTTAATACTTTTTAGCGAACAAATTAGCGTTTATTATCAAAAGGTTAAAAATAAAAATAAAAATAAAAACTGTACAGACATACCTGTGAAATAGATTTCTTAGTTATATGATCTATTATATTCATAAGATAGTCGGTTTAATTGGTTTTCCATGGCTGCATAGGCGTAACCTCGAGCATTCATTGTCTTTTCTTCTAAACATATGAACGGTCCGTCTCTGCATAAAGTAACAAATTCGGTATTTGAATAGGTTTGATTATTTGAACATTTACCTCCATGTGACCATTTTCCGCATTTGTGACATCGTTCTAGGTGTCGTGCTCTTCTTTTCGCTGCGGATTTTGATTTTCCTTTACCAAATTGTAACTTATTATCTTCGCATCTGGATCCTTTTCTAACTCCGTCCATTCTTTCTCTGATTACTGATACTATTTCACTCGGGAGTATGTCATTATTACGTTTAGTGATCAAAGCGTGTAGCATTAGACCATGGTTTAGTTCACAGGCAGTCTTCATTTTGTAAAAACCTAAAAAAAATAAAAATTCAGAATGGGGGGAGAAGACTAGTTCTTTAGGGTCTGCTAGGGAAAGACCATACGTGTTCCATTTTCGAGAACTACACGAAAACAGACAATCTAACTCTAACAGAAATACATATTATCCTTTAAAGACTTGATTCTCCCCACACTTAGTTAGCTGTGGTGTCGAAATTGTGATTAACTTCGTTGTCGACTTCCATCGGACCATGTATGTAATGTTTAAGTCTGTGACCATTAACTTTAAATTCAATCCCATTTGAATTTATTAATTCTATCGTTCCGTATGGGAAAACTCTTTTGACTATGAATGGTCCAGACCATCTTGATTTCAATTTTCCAGGAAATAGCTTGAATCGTGAATTGAAAAGAAGAACTCTGTCTCCTTCTTTAAATTCTTTTGAACTTCTGATTCTTTTATCATGCCATTTCTTCGTTCTTTCTTTATAGATTAACGAATTTTCGTATGCTTCATGTCTTAATTCTTCTAATTCGTTTAGTTGACTTAATCGTAGACGTCCGGCTTCATGTAAATCAAGATTACATGTCTTCAAAGCCCAAAATGCTTTGTGTTCAATTTCTACTGGAAGATGACATGCTTTTCCATAAACAAGTCTAAAAGGTGTGGTTCCAATTGGAGTTTTGTAGGCTGTTCTAAAAGCCCAGAGTGCATCCTCCAATTTAATGGACCATTCCTTCGGATTTGATCCTACGGTTTTCTCTAGAATACGTTTTAAAGCTCGGTTGGTATTTTCAACTTGTCCACTTGTTTGTGGATGATATGCGGTGGAGATTTTATGAGTTACTCCATATCTTTTAAGAACTTTCTCAAGTTGATTATTACAGAAATGAGTACCCCGATCACTTATTAAAGCTTTCGGTGTTCCAAACCTTGCAAAAAGACGTTTTAAAAAGTTGACTACAACTCGTGCATCGTTAGTTGGGAGAGCTTGTGCTTCCGCCCATTTAGATACATAATCAATGGCTACGAGTATAAATAGATTATTATGAGATTTTGGAAATGGACCCATAAAGTCAATACCCCAAATGTCAAATACTTCACATACTTGGATGACATTTTGTGGCATTTCATCACGTTGACTTATTTTTCCGGCCCTTTGACATGCATCACAGGATTTGCAAAGAAGGTGTGCGTCTTTGTAAATTGTAGGCCAATAGAATCCAGCTTCATAAACTTTTCTTGCTGTTAGTTGAGGCCCATAATGCCCTCCTGTTGGTCCTGTGTGACAATGGTTTAAAATTTTACTAGCTTCATCTCCAAATACACATCGGCGTATTATTCCATCGGGACAACTTTTAAACAGATGTGGATCTTCCCAGAAATAGTGTTTTATATCACTGAAGAATTTCTTTCGTCTTTGGTACGATAATCCTTTTTCAAGGAATCCACAAACTAAGTAGTTTGCATAGTCTGCAAACCATGGGATTTCTTTATAATCTATCTTCAATAGATATTCATCAGGAAAGTTGTCTTGTATGGCCGATTCATTCAGAACTTCTAATTCGGGATTTTCAAGACGAGAAAGATGATCAGCGGCGAGATTTTCTGCTCCTCTTTTATCTCGGATTTCAATATCAAACTCTTGTAAGAGTAAGATCCAACGGATTAATCTTGGTTTAGCATCTTGTTTTGAAAATAGGTATCTAAGAGCAGAATGGTCGGTATAGACCACCGTTTTTGCTAGAACGAGATATGATCGAAATTTGTCAAAAGCAAAGACAATAGCAAGGAGTTCTTTTTCAGTAGTTGTATAGTTCGTTTGTGCTCCTTGTAATGTCTTACTAGCATAATATATAGGTTGAAATCGTTTTTCAATCCTTTGTCCTAAAACGGCTCCCATTGCAAAATCACTTGCATCGCACATTAGTTCAAATGGTAGATTCCAATTTGGTGTTATCATGATTGGTGCATTAGTGAGTTTTTCTTTAAGAATATTAAAAGATTTGATACACTCATCTGAAAAGATGAATGGCACATCCTTTTCTAGGAGTTTATTCATAGGAGTGGCAATTTTAGAAAAATCTTTTATGAAACGTCGGTAAAAACCGGCATGCCCTAGAAAACTCCTAACTCCTCTAACATTGGTGGGATGTGGAAGTTTAGCAATTACATCTACTTTAGCTCTATCCACTTCAATTCCTTCTTTTGAAATTTTATGTCCAAGAACGATGCCTTCTTTAACCATGAAATGGCATTTCTCCCAATTAAGTACTAGATTTGATTTTTCGCATCTAATTAGCATTCGTTCCAGGTTAACTAGACATGATTTAAATGTATCACCGAAGACTGAAAAGTCATCCATGAATACTTCCATGCATTCTTCTATCATGTCGTGAAAAATCGCCATCATACACCTTTGAAAGGTTGCAGGGGCGTTACAAAGTCCAAATGGCATGCGTTTGTAAGCAAAAGTACCATAAGGGCACGTGAATGTGGTTTTCTCTTGATCTTCGGGTGCTATTGGAATTTGAAAATATCCGGAAAATCCATCTAGAAAACAATAGTAACTATTTCCGGCTAATCTTTCCAACATTTGATCAATGAAAGGTAAGGGAAAGTGATCTTTTCTGGTGGCGTCATTTAATTTTCTATAATCAATACATACACGCCATCCTGTTACAGTCCTAGTAGGAATAAGCTCATTTTTCTCATTTGTAATGACAGTCATGCCACCCTTCTTCGGCACGCATTGAACTGGGCTTACCCATGGACTATCAGAAATTGGATATATCAAACCTGCATCTAGCAGTTTAATAATCTCTTTCTTAACTACATCTTGCATATTAGGATTTAGTCTTCGTTGGCGTTGCACATACGTTTTATGACCTTCTTCCATAAGGATTTTATGTGTGCAATACGAAGGACTTATTCCTTTAATATCATGAATCTTCCATGCAATGGCTGGTTTATGAGCTTTCAACACAGAAATGAGTTGTGATTTCTCATTTTCAGTAAGAGAAGACGATATTATTACAGGTAATTCAGATTCACCATGTAAATAAGCGTATTCCAAATGGTTTGGAAGTGGCTTTAACTCTAATTTCGGAGGTTCTTCTATTGATGATTTATATCGATATCTGTCTTCTTCTTTTAGCATTTGAATTTCTTCTGTTGTTGGTTCATATCCATTAGCTATAAGTGTAGCTAACATTTCAGCTTCATCAATTGGTTCATTTCCTTCTCCTAAAGAACATTCTCCTGTTCCTTGTAATTCTGGAAATTCTTCTAATAATTCTGCATGTGCATCTATAGTTTGAATATAATAACATGTATCATCTGCAGATTGTGGTTGTTGCATTGCTCTATCAACTGAAAAGGTAACACTCTCATCCTCTATACTTAGGGTCAGTTTCTTACCGAACACGTCTATCATTGCTTTAGCCGTGTTTAAGAATGGTCTTCCTAATATTAGAGGAACTTGAGAATCTTCTTCCATGTCCAAAACAACAAAATCTACTGGAAATACTAAAGTACCAACTTTAACTAGCATGTTCTCCATTATCCCTCTAGGATATTTTATTGATCTATCGGCTAGTTGTATGCTTATTCTGGTTGGTTTTAATTCTCCAAGGTCTAGTTTAGCGTATAGTGAATACGGCATTAGATTTATACTAGCACCTAAGTCTGCCAATGCTTCTATTGAACTAAGACTACCCAGAAAACATGGAATTGTGAAACTTCCTGGATCAGATAATTTTTCTGGTATCTTATTCAACAGCACTGCTGAACAATTGGCATTCATAGTAACAGCCGAGAGTTCTTCCATTTTCTTTCTATTCGTGATTAGATCTTTCAAGAATTTAGCATATCTTGGCATTCCTGAAATCACATCAATGAAAGGAAGATTTACATTTATTTGTTTAAACATATCCAAGAATTTGGATTGCTCGGCTTCAAGTTTTTCTTTCTTCATTTTACTCGGGTAAGGAAGCGGTGGTTGGTATGGTTTAACATAAGGTTTATCCTTAATTGTGTTATCTTCATTAACCTTTTCAACTACCGGTTCTTTTTCCTTATCTTGATCAGGTTGTGGTTCTTGTGGAGTAGGAATAGTTTCATCAGAAGTTACAGGTATTTCAGGTGGTTTAAGTGTTGTACCACTTCTTGTGGTAATAGCTTTAGCTGTTTCATTCCGGGGATTAGCATTTGTATCACTAGGTAGACTTCCCGGTTTTCTTTCACCTATTAACCTTGCTAGGTTACTTACTTCTTGTTCCAGATTTTGAATAGAAGCTTGTTGATTTCTAAATGCTTGAGCATTTTGTTCATTGGTTTGTTTTTGAGATGTGAAAAACTGCGTTTGAGTTTCAACTAGCTTCGTCATCATATCTTCTAAATTCGGCTTTTTATCATCGGTTTGTTGTGGTGGTTTGTTTTGAAAATTCGGTCTTTGCTGATTATAAGTATTATTGGATACTTGTTGATTGCTAGGACCTTGTTGGTTGTTGTATGGAATATTTCGGTTATAATTCTGGTTTTGATTGTAAATCGGTCTTGGCGGTTGATAATTATTCTGATAATTATTTCCAGGCCTTTGGTTTATGTATGAAATATTCTCTCTTTGTTCCATTGTTAATTCAATACTGAGACAATCTTTTGTCAAATGTGGTCCTCCACACTGCTCACAACTAATTCGTATTGAGTGAATATCTTTAGTCATCTTTTCCATTCGTCTCTCGAAAGCATCTATCTTTGCCGAAATGGAATCTAAGTCATGGCTAGAATCGGCTCTAGCTGCTTTAGATGATCTAATGATATCTTTTTCTTGGTGCCACTCATGTGAGTGGGAAGCAGTATTATCAATAATTTTGTAAGCATCAGTTTCGGTTTTCTTCATAATAGAACCACCAGCTGCTATATCTATGTCTTTTCTTGTAGTGATGTCGCATCCTTGGTAGAATATTTGTACTATTTGACAGGTGTCTAAACCATGTTGCGGACATCCTCTTAACAACTTTCCATATCTTGTCCACGCCTCATATAGAGTTTCATTTGGTTTCTGTGTGAACGTAACAATTTCTGCTTGAAGTCTTACGGCTTTAGATGCAGGAAAGAATTGTTTAAGAAATTTGTCAATTAAAACGTCCCATGTATCGATCGCTCCTTCAGGTAACGATTCCAACCAATCTTTGGCTTCTCCCTTTAAAGTCCAGGGAAATAACATGAGATATATCTGTTCATCCTCCACTTCTCGTATTTTAAATAGTGTGCAGATCCTATTAAAGGTACGTAGATGTTCATTTGGATCTTCCTTCGGCGCACCACTAAATTGGCATTGATTAGTCACCATGTGTAGAATTTGTCCCTTGATTTCATAATCTGGCGCATTAATGTCTGGATGAGTAATTGCGTGACCTTGGCCAGTGCGTTTAGCTCTCATTCGGTCTTCCATACTTAAAGGTTCCAGATTCTCCATAATTGAATTTGTTGACTCGGTATCACTAGATGATTCTGATTTAATAGTTCGTTCCTCAACAATCTCTGTTTGAATGATTGGTGGTTCCGGAGGAAAGTTTAATGGTTCAGGATCTATGAACCGTTCCTGAATATTTTCTGGATTCTCAATTGTGAGGTTTGTTTCAAAAACTGGATTATCGAAAATTTGAACTGAAGTACTTGGTCGACTGGATGACGATTCTAAAGAAAAATCAACGGCGGTTATATTTGTTAAACGATGTCTTGATCTAGTTACAGGTGGTGAACGTACAAAAGGTGGTGAACGTCTTGCTCGGTGCATTCACTGAATATCCTATTAGTTTTTAAAAGGAAAGAAAAATTATAATAAGTTATCCAATCAATAGACTTTTCTGATTTTGCCCACGTTTCGAATAGCCAAAAGATGCAGCAGAGGGGCAGGATTCGTTTGGTCTCAATATAATTGAGGACTGTTTGGCTCCAATAACCCGGTCCACGTACAAATCCAACTATTACTACGAACCAGAAAATTTTGATGTCTATCAATTTAACTACTCAAAATAAATTTTCGTAATTTTAAGAAATTTAGATAAGAAGTAGAATAAAAATCTATGTCCTAAAAACTAGAATGGCGAGAAATAAGAAAGACAAAGAGTTCGTCGCAAAAGGTCGAAAAAGAAAAAATGGTTGAAAAATAAAAGGTGACGGAAAAATAAAAGAAACTTATAAAAACTTAAAAATACTTAACTAATTTAACCTTATTACTACAACTAACTTAAAATTATAATCGCAAATTGAAATTACTAATTGGAATGATAATTGATACATAGTAAAAGGTGTCTAAAAATATTAAAGCTTACAGGAAAAACTAAATCCCAAATGGAAATAACTTAAAAAGAAACTAAAACTTAAAAAGGCGTCGCAAAATTCTAAAGCACCTAAATCTTAGTCTAAAGAAAAAGCACTTAAGGAATTTTACGGCAAAACCTAAAAATCTAGGAGTAAAAATAACTATAGCAAAAACTAATTTTAAAATTAATTATGAGCTAAAAATACCAATATTACGCTACAACAATTAAAAAGGTACAAAATATAAAAATATACAAAAAGTTGTAAAAAGTACAATTTTTTATAAAAATATTATTTTTATATTATTTATTTAATAAAACTATTAATTTTACAATTTAATAAAACTAATTTAACTAAAATATATAAATAAAAAGTAAAATTAGAATTAAAACTAATAATAATAATAATAATAATTAGGTTTTAATAATAATAATAATTAATAATATCCCGTAATCAATGCTTGATTAGGGTTTTGTCCGTGTGTTAGAAGCCCTCCGCGAGTCGCGGCAAAAAGAGAAGAAAACCCCGCGAGTCGCGGGGATCCAGAATTCAGTTGACAGGTTTTACTTTTTACGCGTTTTTCTTTATTTTTTTTTTTTTTTATTATTTTCTGTTTTCTGTTTTTTTTTAATTAAATAAAAGATATTAAAATTAAAACTTATATTTTTATAAACTAAAATAAAAATAAAGAAACTTATAAAACTTAAATATTTACAAAATCTTAAAAATACATATATTTTTGTTTTTCTTTTTATATTTTTGAATATTTAAAACGTATTTTTACAAAAGCGAATTTTTAATAAAAGTAACTAAAATTTTTTTTTTTTTTAATATATATTAGCGTTGCGCTTCCGGTTTTTAAGATAAGTCCCCGGCAGCGGCGCCAAAAATACTTGATGTCGAACGAGGTGTATATAAAATAGTTATTATTTTACTAGGAAAAACTATTAAATACGATACAATTTTACACAAGATATTTATTTATTTATAGAATGGATATACTTAAACCTTGCTACAACACTTATAGGCAGTGTACCTAATCGTACAGTAGTGTAGTTTTTAGTAAGTCCGGTTCGTTCCACAGGGAAATCTTTAAACAAAGCTCAACGCTATATTAGTTTATTTTTATAAAAATACAAATATATATATAGGTAATATTATTATTATAAAGGGGGGTTTTTACCGTTTAATGACCGGTTTGTCGATTTTAAAACTTTAGTCGCAGTTAAAACCTAATGTAAAATATAAAATAAATACAAGACTTTAAATTAAAGCGTAAAGTAAATAACGATAATGAAATTGCGAATAATAAAAAATGCGATAAAATTAAATTGCGATAATTAAAAGTGCGATTAAATAAAATAACAATAAATAAAAGTGCGATAATTAGAAGTGCAATTAAATATAAAATAAAGGAAATTAAATATGAAATAAAAGAATTATGCTTATTTAAACTTCCGTAATCATGATGTGTGACGTGTTGATTTTAGTTTTATGCCCATGGGTTAATTGTCCTTTGTCCTGGATTATTCAATATGTCCGTCTGGTTTTTGTCCATAACAGTCCATCAGTCATAAATATAAATTGCAAGTGTCCTTGTCAAATTATTATTATACCCGAAGATAAATATTCCAACTAATTGGGGATTCGAATTGTAACAAGGTTTTAATACTTTGTTTAATGAATACACCAGGTTATCGACTGCGTGTAAACCAAGGTTTTACTACTTTGTTAACAATTACACCAATTACCCTTGAATGTAATTTCACCCCTGTTTTAATTATTCTAGTGGCTATTAATCCATTCCCGTGTCCGGTTAAATGAACGATTATTCGTACATATAAATACCCCGCCCATCGTGTCCGATCGAGTGTATATGGTAATCTATAGGGACGCCCAATTGTAAATCTTTATATTAACATTAACAAACTTTCATTTAGTTAAACAAATATAAAGCCCATTAATAGCCCATAGTCTAGTTTCCACAAGTGTCGTTCTTTTGTCCAAACCCCAATTATGGTACAAAGCCCAATTACCCAATTTTAGTAATTAGCCCAACATCATGATTACTTCGTTTTAAATAAGCATAATAATAACTTAGCTACGAGACATTAATGTAAAAAGGTTGAACATAACTTACAATGATTAAAAATAGCGTAGCGTTACACGGACAGAATTTCGACTTACACCCTTACAACATTCGCTAACATACCCTTATTATTAGGATTTAAAATTAAAATTAAAATTAAAATATAAATTATATATATATATATCGTATATATTGAGAGAGATAGAGAAATGATATATGAAATTTGATCAGAATTCGGTTGGCTTTATAGCCAGACTTGATTTTTGGGGCTCCGCGACTCGCGGCAAAATGGCCTTAAAACTCCGCGAGTCGCGGAGAGATATTTACAGCTCACACCCTTGGAGTTTCTTGCTGCCGACGGTTTTTATTATATATATATAATATATATATAATTAATATAATTAATTATATATTATATTATATTTATATACATAGTTAACTTGTAATTTTTAGTCCGTTGCGTCGAGCGTTAAGAGTTGACTCTAGTCCCGGTTCCGGATTTTCGAACGTCCTCGCGTACAATTTAATATCTTGTACTTTGCGTTTTGAATCTTGTACTCTTGTGATTTCGAGACGTTTCTTATCAATAATTGGAACCTTTTTGATTGTCTTTTGTACTTTTGAGCTTTTTGGTCGTTTGCGTCTTCAATTCGTCGAATCTGTCTTTTGTCTTCACCTTTTATTATTTAAACGAATATCACTTGTAAATAGAACAATTGCAACTAAAAGCTTGTCTTTCTTGAGGAATAATGCTATGAAATATATGTTCGTTTTTAGCATTATCAGAAATCCATGGTAATGTTTTCTCATTTCCATTCCGGGATTTCAGGTTGTTGTAGTAGACCTGATGGTTTCTGATGTTCAGCTTTGACCTTAGAACACGTCAAACATTCTCCTAACTATTTAGCAATATCGGCTTTCATACCCGGCCACCAAAAGTGTTTCTTGAGATCTTTATACATCTTCCCCGCTCCGGGATGTATTGAATATCTGGTTTTATGTGCTTCTTTAAGTACCATTTCTCTCACATCTCCAAACCTTGGTACCCAAATTCTATCAGCCCTATATCGGGTTCCATCTTCTCGAATATTAAGATGTTTCTCTGATCCTTTGGGTATCTCATTCTTCAACTTTCCTTCTTTTACAACCCCCTGTTGCGCCTTCTTTATTTGAGTAGTAAGGTTAGTACTAATAATTATATTCATAGCTTTTACCCATATAGGTTCTCTGTCCTTTCTACTCAAAGCGTCGGCTACCACATTCGCCTTCCCCGGGTGGTATCGAATCTCAAAATCATAGTCATTCAACAGTTCAATCCACCTGCGTTGTCTCATATTCAGTTGCTTCTGATTAAATATATGTTGGAGACTTTTGTGGTCGGTATATATAATACTTTTGACCCCATGTAAATAATGCCTCCAAGTCTTTAATGCAAAAACAACAACACTCAATTCCAAATCGTGAGTTGTATAATTTTGCTCGTGAATCTTCAATTGTCTAGACGCATAAGCAATCACCTTCGTTCGTTGCATTAATACACAAACGAGACCTTGCTTTGATGCGTCACAATAAATCACAAAATCATCATTCCCTTCAGGCAATGACAATATAGGTGCCGTAGTTAGCTTTTTCTTCAATAACTGAAACGCCTTCTCTTGTTCATCCTTCCATTCAAATTTCTTCCCTTTATGCGTTAATACAGTCAAGGGTTTTGCTATTTTGGAGAAATCTTGGATGAATCTTCTGTAGTAACCAACCAATCCTAAAAATTGACGTATATGATTCGGAGTTTTTGGGGTTTCCCACTTTTCAACGGTTTCGATCTTTGCCGGGTCCACCTGGATACCTTCTTTGTTCACTATATTACCGAGGAATTGAACTTCTTCCAACCAAAATGCACACTTTGAAAACTTAGCGTACATTTTTTCTTTCCTCAATACTTCTAGCACTTTTCTCAAATGTTCTTCATGCTCTTGATCATTCTTTGAGTAAATAAGTATGTCATCGATGAAAACAATGACAAACTTGTCAAGATATGGCCCACACACTCGGTTCATAAGGTCCATGAACACAGTTGGTGCGTTAGTCAATCCAAACGGCATAACCATAAACTCGTAATGACCATAACGCATCCTAAAAGAAGTTTTTGGAATATCATCCTCCTTTACTCGCATTTGATGATGTCCAGAACGTAAATCGATTTTCGAATAAACCGACGAGCCTTGTAGTTGATCAAATAAGTCGTCAATTCTCGGCAGTGGATAACGGTTTTTGATGGTAAGTTTATTCAACTCTCTGTAGTCAATACACAACCTAAATGTACCATCTTTCTTCTTGACAAACAAAATAGGAGCTCCCCATGGTGATGTGCTTGGTCGAATGAAACCACGTTCTAATAGTTCTTGCAGTTGGCTTTGCAGTTATTTCATCTCGCTGGGTGCGAGTCTGTAAGGAGCACGAGCTATTGGTGCAGCTCCTGGTACAACATCTATTTGAAATTCAATAGATCGATGTGGAGGTAGTCCCGGTAATTCTTTCGAAAATACATCGGAAAATTCTTTTACGATGGGAACATCATTGATGCTCTTTTCTTCAGTTTGTACCTTCTCGACGTGTGCTAGAATAGCATATCAACCTTTTCTTATTAGTTTTTGTGCCTTCAAATTACTAATAAGATGTAGCTTCGTGTTGCCCTTTTCTCCGTACACCATTAAGGGTTCTCCTTCTTCTCGTACAATGCGAATTGCATTTATGTAACATACAATCTCTGCTTTCATCTCCTTCAGCCAGTCCATGCCAACTATTACATCAAAACTCCCTAACTCTACTGGTATCAAATCAATCTTAAATATTTCGCTACCCAGTTTAATTTCTCGATTCCGGCATATATAATCTGCTGAAATTAATTTACCGTTTGCTAATTCGAGTAAAAATTTACTATCCAACGGCGTCAATGAACAACTTAATTTAGCACAAAAATCTCTACTCATATAGCTTCTATCCGCACCCGAATCAAATAAAACGTAAGCAGATTTATTGTCAATAAGAAACGTACCCGTAACAAGCTCCGGGTCTTCCTGTGCCTCTGCCACATTAATATTAAAAACTCTTCCGCGGCCTTGTCCATTCGTGTTCTCCTGGTTCGGGCAATTTCTAATAATGTGTCATACCCCATCCAAAATCTTCCTGAACGAATACAATAACATCTGGTACCATCGCGATGATACTGACTTCTATATGCCATGAACGACTCCATGTAATGTCTTTAAATTGAGTAAATGCACAGCGGAAGATTTCTTTCGTACCTGAGAATAAACATGCTTTAAAGTGTCAACCAAAAGGTTGGTGAGTTCATTAGTTTAACATAAATAATCATTTCATAATTTTAATAGACCACAAGATTTCATATTTCCGTTTTCCATAAACATACGTCCCATGCATAGAGACAAAAATATCATTCATATGGATTGAACACCTGGTAACCGACATTCACAATATGCATAAAAGAATATCCCCATCATTCCGGGATCCTCCATCGGACATGATATAAATTTTGAAGTACTAAAGCATCCGGTACTTTGGATGGGGCTTGTTGGGCCCGATAGATCTATCTTTAGAGTTCGCGTCAATTAGGGTGTCTGTTCCCTAATTCTTAGATTACCAGACTTAATAAAAAAGGGCATATATTTTTCTTCGATAATTCAACCATAGAATGTAGTTTCAATTACTTGTATCTATTTCGTAAAACAGTTATAAAAACAGCGCATGTATTCTCAGTCCCAAAAATATATATTGCGAAAGCATTTAAAAAGGGAATAATGAAACTCACACATATAAATATTGTAAAACAGTTATTAAAACAGTGCATGTATTCTCAGCCCAAAAATGTAATGAGTAAAAGGGAGCAAATGAAACTCACCATACTGTATTTTGTAGTAAAAATACATATGACGACATTGAACAAAATGTAGGGTTGGCCTCGGATTCACGAACCTATATCATTTATATATATATATCAAATAATATAAAGAAACTATATTAGTACTATATATATTTTAATTGTTATACACAAACACACACACACACACACACACACACACACACACACACACACACATATATATATATATATATATATATATATACTTTCATATTTGTCTTAATATTTTAATTGATAAAAAGTTAATTAAATATGTTACACTTATTTCAAAATAATATTATATATATTTAAGCTTATATGAGTTAAATTAGTATTTAAAAATAAAATGGTTTTATATCTATTAATATTTACATATCTTATAAATATACTCTATTATTAAGGATTACTTATAATTATATTCATGGTAAATTTATGATATTTTCTATTTTTATTATCATGTATATAATAAAATTAGTAGTAATAATAATGATAATAATAATAATAATAAATGAATAACTACCTTAAAAGCTTGTTCTAAAAAGAGAGCACCGAACCGGAACCCGAGAACTCTCAGTTAAACCAAACACTCCTCACCATTGAACTGTTAGACAATTCATGTAATACCTCATTCCGTTAAATATTTAACATATACGCTCGAGAATTCATTACCATCATCCTTCTATCGTAACCTTATGACCATCATCCATCATTTCATTATCATATACCATCGTGTAATCATCACCATGATCATCTTTATCATTCTAACATAATCATCATATCACGACTCGTGATCACCATCACTCCAATCAAAATCGCCATCATTTATTTATCACGATTGTCATCACTATGAAATCATCTATCATCATCCTCAGTCTAATCATCTAATCAATTTAATCATATAATCATCTACTCATCATAAATGCCATCATCATCAATATCATTTAAAACAAAAAGAAAACCTAAGCAATAGCAGTTATCGTATCAATGGTTTAATAACCTGTATAACATCCAGCTTTACAAATCTGGCCCATTTTAATTTCGGTCCAACAGGATACATTTATGGACTAACATAGGAAGACAAGTCCAAAAGTTCACTAGCCCAATTATAATTATGAAACTGTGTTCGGTTAGATTCTGGGTAGCGAGGGAATGGAAACGAAGCAGCAACAATGGATTCTGTAACGGTTTTAGATTTATAATTGATCAGAAAAAAATATATATACAGCCGTAGTAATAACAACAACAATATCATCATCTTTGTTATCGCTAATCATCATTCATCATCCTTTACATACCCACCATAATCGTTCTCCCTCTCCATCTCGTATCATCATCAATATCATGATCATTATCACGTACATCACTGTCGCCATTTAATACAAAGAGAAACAAAACAATGCAGCTCTAGCTGCAAGTTGTGGTGTTAGTTTCGGCTCAAGAAAATTAGAACACAGTCCAACTTTATTAGCTAGCCCAACAACTAGTAGTCCAAAACTCATGATGAAAGTTTTCGGCACACCATCTTCTTTACGGCCCAATTAATATAAAAATGGGATTCGGTGTAGGCATAAATGGGAAACGGAAATCGTGCAGCCTCACGTTTCTTTATTTATTTATTTTTATTTTTTTTAATTTTTTTTTAACATCCCACTAGCAAAGAATAATAGTTGTTGGCAATTATCAATTGGGTGGGTTGGTATTTGTCTGCCATAATTGTAAATGAAAAAGGGGTGTGTAATATTCAACATTATTTGTCATTACTATCACCACTTACCATCAATCTTTGTATCATGCAGCATGTCATCTTCACCTTCCATCATTATTGTTGTTTTAGCCGAAAAGGAAGAAACAGAATGGGTATACAGCAGCTGCAGTAGCGAGGCTGTAGCAGTGACAATAGTATAGTAGTAGTTCTTATGTTTACAAATAAACTGTTTAATCGATCTGTGGTAGTGGTTAATGGTAGCGGTGGAGGTGGTTTAGTTGTTGTAGTGGTGAAGGTGATAACCTTCGGCCAATTGTAGTAGTTTAAAGGTTTATGTGTTGTTGAGTTTAATCGATCACACAATACAAGTGGGTTTAATTGATACAAGAGAAAGGAAGTATCATAGTTATAGTGTTGGTTTGATGATCGAGAGTGAGTGTTTTCGGTTAGTAAACAAGACTAACAGCAGGTGTGTGATGATTGATTAAGTGGGTTTTGTAAATGGTGATTGAGGTTTACGAAGATGGTGGGAGATAATCGTATGTGGTGTTCTAGTGGTGATTGTCTATGGTTTGAGAAGGTAGTGATGAATGATGATCGTGTAGTGAAGCAATAGAACGATAGTATGTAGTAGCATTAGATGGTTGCTGAGTTTCTCGTATAAGGTGGTGATGTTCTAAGATTATCAAAGGAAATGAGATGTTTTTGTATGCATATCATGTGTGTGTATATATGTATTACATCTTTATTATTAGTTTTATGGTGAAGTCAAAAAGAAGCACAGTAATAGCTATTACAAATCCGTGAAACTTTCTTGTTTGAGTTGTGTGAATGTGTCTATCATTTGTCAAAGTAATTAGGTTGATAGATAAGTTTAACTGAAAGTAAAAGCGAAGAATATAATGTCCCCTTTGTTTAAATCAAACAAATAGAAAAGGACGTGGGTGTGATGATCGTGCTTTTCTAATTATCTCAATTATATGCATGTGTTAGTGGAAATGGGTTAAGTGATTTCATTCACTTCAATGACTAGGTTCCCTCATAGCTAACGTTGTATATATATATAAATAGATAGATAAAGATATTGATAGATATTTAGTGGAAGGTGTTTTTCAATATGCAGGTAACCATATTTATTTATGAATATATACACTCCGTAAGTTAGAGTTTAAAAGAGATGCAACGAATTCAAACACTAATCATGCATCAACTAATTCAATTAAAGCAACAATGCATTTCATTCAATTCTCATCGATCATCAACAGTTTAGTATTCGTGATTTTAATGAGTCTCTAATTTATACAACACATTTTCTAATCAGCATTTTTATTTTTTAAATCACATAAGTTAGAATTTTAATTTTTTTTTAATATCGATCGAATGACAATTGAGTGTTACTGTCGTTTACTAAATATATTTGAAATGACAAAATATATATTTAATATACATTATTTATATATGTGTGTTTTAAATAATAATTATCATAATATCATATTTTATTTTATTTTACATAATTAATTTTAAATACAACACATATAATACTTCAAATTATATTTCAAATTAATATATATATATATACCCACATATCTTTCTACAATTAAAGGTTCGTGAATCGTCGAAACTGGTCGAAGGTAATTGAATACATAAACATAGTTCCAAAATTTTCGAGACTCAACTTTACAGACTTTGCTTATCGTGTCGAAATTATATAAGAATAAAGTTTAAATTTGGTCAGAAATTCCCGGGTCGTCACAGTACCTACCCGTTAAAGAAATTTCGTCCTGAAATTTGAGTGTGGTTGTTATGGCTAACAATAGAAATGTTTTCATGACGAATATGAGTTGATAAATAGAGTTTTATCATTATTGATTAATATAGATAAAACAATTCGATTATATGAAGCGTACGAATGAAGCTGCCACAAAAGAGTAAAATGTGAAAATAAAGTTTTATCTTAACTTCTGACGTTGTCACGGTTGAATTTCGGAATTCAAGGAATTTAGAGATAATCTTCAAAATCTATATAAGATTTAGCTCTTCAATAAATAGGGGAATTAGGATCCTCTTTGATTAAACGCGATCATCTGCCTCGGTTATTATGCCTGATATTTTACTATAAATCCATCTCTTCCGTTCCATTATTTTAACAACTCCTCTACTTCCTTTTATTTTTAAGCTTCATGTTTCTGTTTTCCTTCCGACTTAGGGTAAACCGATCAGGACGTCTAGGTTTTGTAAGTATAAAGTTCGGATGAACATGATTAAGATTCTAAGCAGAAATGAAAGGTAATAGTACGATTGGATTAGTAGATTACCGGAAATCACGGAAGATAGAACTATCAAAAATGTATTTTCTGGATATGTTCAGAGGTTAAGTAGAATGAAAGAGTTATGTAACATAACGCATGGTAATGGTATGATCTACTGTGAACCATCCTCACGTGTCATTAGAAACTCAGCATGACTTACTGTAATATAATCACGTTGG